>NW_026526840.1:0-126000 GCF_024362965.1 Panthera pardus | reverse complement strand
AGAATCCCATGTAGGCTCCAAATGTCAGCAAGTAACCCCATGCAGGGCTCAATCTCACCAACGTGAAATCATGACCTAAGCCAAAATCAAGAGCTGGATGCCTAACCGATTGAGCCACCCAGGCTCCCTTGTGCACATGCTTTTTATCCTGATAAAGTCCCATAGTTCATTTGTACTCTTGTTTCCCTTGCTTCCTGAGACATTTCTAGTAAGAAGATGGACATTTGGGCTCTTTCCATATTTTGTCAAGAGTTGATAATGCCGTTATAATCATAGAAGTGAAAATATCCCTTTAAATGAATAATATCGTATCCTTTGGGTAAATACCTAGTAGTGCAATTGCTGGATTGTAGGTAGCTCTATTGTTAACTTTCTGAGGAACTTCCATACTGTTTTCCACAGTGGCTGCAACTGTTTTCATTCCCACCAAAAGTGTAAGAGGGTATCCCTTTCTCCCCATCCTCACCAACATCTGTTCTTTTGTGTGTTGGTAAGTTTACCCATTCTGATAGATGTGAGTTGATACCTCAGGATGGTTTTGATTTGTATTTCCCTGATGATAAGTGATGTTGAGCATCTTTTCATGTGTCTGTTAGCCAAATGTATGTCTTCTTTGGGGAAAAAATGTTTATTCATGTCTTCTGCTTATTACTTAACTGGATTTTTTTGTTTTTCGGGTGTTTAGTTTGCTAAGTTCCTTATAGATTTTGGATACTAACCCTTCATCCAATATGACATTTGCAAATATCTTCTCTATTCAGTACTTTGTCTTTTAGTTTTGTTGATTGGTTCCTTCATTGTGCAGAAGTTTTTATTTTGAAAAAGTCTCAATAGTTAATTTTTGCTTTTGTTTCCCTTGCCTCTGGAGACGTGCCTAGTAAGAAGTTGCTGTGGCCAATATCAAAGAAGTCTCTGCCTCTGTTCTCTACAATTTTGATGGTTCTCTGTCTCCCATTTAGGTCTTGCATCCATTTTGAATTGATTTTTGTGTATGGTGTAAAAAAATGGTCCAGTTCATTCTTTTGAATGTCCTTGTCCAGTTTTCCCAACACCATTTGTTGAAGAGACTTTTTTTTCCATTGGATATTCTTTTTTGCTTTGTCGAAAGTTAGTTGACCATATAGTGGTGGGTCCATTTCTGGGTTTTTTATTCTGTTCCATTGATCTATGTGTCTGTTTTTTTCTACCACTACCATACTTTCATAATTACTACAACTTTGTAATATAGCTTTGAATCTGGAATTGTGATGCCTCCAGTTTTGCTTTGTCTTTTTCAAGATTACTTTGTCTATTCAGGAGTTTTGTGGCTCAATACAAATACTAGGATTATTCTAGATCTGTGAAAAACGCTGGTAGTATTTTTATAGGGATTACATTAATATGTAGATTGCGTTGGGTAGTATAGATGTGTTAACAATATCTGTTCTTCCAATCCAAGAGCTTAGAATATTTTTTTCCATTTCTTTGTGTATTCTTCAATTTTTGATAAGTGTTCTATACTCTTCAAAGTACAGATCTTTTACCTCTCTGGTTAGGTTTATTTCTAGGTATCTTACATTTTTTTGGTGCAATTATAAATGGGACATATGCCTTGATTTCTCTCTCTGCTGTTTCAATATTGGTGTATAGAAATGTAACAACTTTCCGCCCATTGATTGAGTTTCCTGCAACTCCACTGAATTCGTGTATCAGTTCTAGAAATTTTTAGTGGAATTTTTCAGGGTTTCTACTTAGACTATCATGTTGTCTGTGAATAGCAAATGTTTGAGTTCTTTTTTGTCAATCTAGTGACTTTTATTTCTTTGTCTTGTCTGACTACTATGACTGGCACTTCCAGTAGTATGTTAAATAAAAGTGGTGAGAGTGTACATCCTTGTTTTGTTCCAGACTGAAGAGGAAAATCTCTCGGTTATTCCCAATTGAGGATTATATTAGCTGTGGGTCTTTTGTATATGGTCTTTATGACATTGAGGTATGTTTCTTTTATCCCTCCTTTATTGGGGATTTTTATCAAGAATGGATGTTTTACTTTGTCAAATGTTTTCTTTTTCTACATCTACTGATTGGATCATATGGTTCTTTTCTTTTATTAATGTGGTGTATCATATTGATCGATTTGTGAATACTGAACCTCCCTTGCAGCCCAGGAATAAATAGCATTTTGTTGTGGTAATTCTTTTAATATACTGTTGAATTCGATTTGCTAGTATCATTTTGAGAATGTTTTAATTCATGTTCATCAGGAATAGTGGCTTGTAATTCTCCTCTCAAGTGGGGTATTGTCTAGTTTTGGAATCAAGGCAATGCTGACCTCTTAAAATGAGATTGGAAGTTTTCTTTCCATTTCTATTTTTTCAGAACAGTTTGAGTAGAAAAGGTATTAACGCTTTAAAAAATGTTTGTGAGAATTCCCCTTGGGGGCCATCTGACCTTAGACTTTTGTTTGTTGGGAGATTTCTTATTACTGATTCAATTTATTTGCTGGTTATGGGTCTGATAAAATTTTCTATTTCATCATGTTTCAGTTTTGGTAGTTCATATGTTTCTAGGAATTTATCCCTTTCTTCCAGATTGTCCAATCTGTTGGCATACAATTTTCATAGTATTCTCTTGTAATTGTTTGTATTTCTCTTGTGTTGGTTGTGATCTCTCTTCTTTCATTCATGATTTTATTTTTTGGGTTCTTTCTTTTTTCTTTTTTATGTGTCTGGCTAAGGGGTTATCATTTTAATAATTGTTTCAGAGTACCAGCTCCTTTTTTAAAATTTATCTGTTCTAGGGGCTTTTTGTTGTTCTTTTTGTATCACTTATTTCTGCTCTAATCTCTATTATTTCCCTTCTTCTGGCCTTAGACTTCATTTGCTGCTCCTTTTCTTGCTTCTTTGTCTGTAAGGTTTATTTGAGACTTTTCTTGCTTCTTGATGTATACCTATATTACTATATTCTTCTTTCCCATGACTGCTTGTGTTGCATCCCAAAGGGTTTGGATGCTCATATTCTCACTTTCATTTGTTTCCATGCATGTTTTTATTTCTTTTATAATTTCCTGGTTAACCCATTCATTCTTCAGTAGGATGTTTATAAACCTCCATGTATTTGCGGTCTTTCTAATTTTTCTTCTTGTGGTTGACTTTAAATTTCATAACATTGTGGTCAGAAAGTATGAATGATATGATCTCAATCTTTCTGTATTTGTTGAAGTCTGATTTTCAACCAAGTATTCTGGAGAATACTATTCTGGAGAATAGTACTATTGGAGAATACTATTCTGGAGAATTTCTCATGTGCACTTGAAAAGAATGTGTATTCTGCTGCTTTAGGATAAAATGTTCTGAATATAAGTCCATCTGGTCCAGTGCACCACTAAAAGCCATTGTTCCTCTTTGATTTTCAGCTTAGATGATCAGTCCATTGTTGTAAGTGGGGTATTAAAGTCTTCTACTATTATCATATTAATATATGCATTTCTTTCTTTTTTTTGGAGTTGTTTTTGTTTTTGTTTTTTCTTAAATATAATTTATTGTCAAATTGGTTTCCATACAACACTAATCCCAACAAGTGCCTTCTTCCCTGCCCATCACCCACTTTCTCCTCTCCCCCACCCCCATCTACCCTTAGTTTGTTATCAGTCCTTAAGAGTCTCTTATGGTTTGCCTCCCTCCCTCTCTGTATCTATGAGTTTCTTTTGTCTGTTATCAACTGATTTATATATTTGGGTGCTTTCAAGTTGGGTCATAAATATTTACAATTGTTAGATCTTCATTTTGGATAGACCCTTTTATTATGGTATAGTGCCCTTCTTTATCTCTTGCCACAGTGCTTGGTTTATAATCTAGTTTGTCTGATATAAGTATGACTACTCCAGCTTTCTTTTGACATCCATTACCCTGATAAATATTTCTCTATCCCTTCACTTTCAGTCTGTCAGTGTCTTTAGGTCTAATGTGAGTCTCTCAAAGGCAGAATATAGATGAGTCTTGTTTTTATCCATTCTGATACCCAATGCCTCTTCATTGGAGCATGTAGTCCATTTACATTCAGATTATTGATAGATATGAATTTAGTGCTAGTGTATTACCTCTAAAGTCATTGTTTCTGGAGATTTGTTGGTTCCTTTCTAGGATTTGGTGTTTTTGGTCCTTCTTTCCCATTCAAAGAGTTTCCTTTAATATTTCTTGCAGGTCTGGTTTAGTGATCATGAACTCCTTTAGTTTTTGTTTATAAAACCCTTTGTCTCTCTTTCTATTCTGAATGCCGCCTTGCTGGATAAAGTATTCTTGGCTCCATATTTTTCTCTTTCAATATGTTGAATATGTCATTTCATTTTCTTCTGGCCTGCCAAGTTTCTGTTGATAAGTCTACTGCTAGCCTGATTTGTCTTCCCTTATGAATTAGGGATTTCTTTTCCCTCATTGCTCTCAAAATGTTTTCCTTGTCTCTGGATTCTGCAAATTATACTATGATATGTCTAGGTGTAGGCCTGCTTTTGTTGATCTTCATGGGATTTCTCTGTGCCTCCTGGGTTTCTCTGTCTCTTTCCTTTCCCATATTAGGGATGTTTTCAGCTATAATTTCCTCAAATAAACTTTCTGCCCTCTTTTCTCTTTCTTTTTTTTTTTTTACTGATATTCCTAAGATATTAATTTTATTACTCTTTATGGAGTAGCTGAATTCTCTAAGTCTATGTTCACGATCCAAGATTTTTCTTCCTCTCTTCTGTGCACCTCATTATTTTCCATAATTCATCTTCTATATCTTTTATGTTCTTTTGCTTCTTCTATCCTTGTAGCAATTACTTCCAGTTTGTTTCAAATCTTGTTCATTTATTGCATTTTTCATTTTGGCCTGATAGGATTTTAGCTCTTTTATCTCTGTGGTGTCTCTCTGATGTCATTCATGCTTTTCTCAAGCCCCGCTAGTATCCTTATCATGATTGTTTTTAATTCTGGTTCAAGCATATTATCTACATCTGTTTCAATTATATCTCCGGTCATGAATTTTTCTTGTTCTTTTTTGGGGGGGGGGGTGAATTCCTCCTTCCTGGCATTTTGCCCAAGTGTCTATTTTCTTTGTGAAAACCTGTTATATTTTCTGCTCTTGGGAGTAATGGCTATATTAAAAAGATGTCATATAATGACTAGTGCCTGCACTTCAAAGAGTGTTTCTGGTACAGGTTTGTGAACTCTTGTTTTTAAGCACTCTTCCCTCAGGTTAGTTCTCTGCAGGGTTTCACCTTGCCTGCAATAGGTAGTGTATGGACCTTGTCCAGTGTGTGGCAAGTTTTCACTAGGTATGTTTTGGTCTACTTGTGAAAAATGTCATGATCCAATTTCCACTAGAGCTGAAGTTTTGTAGCATTCTGGTCAGTAGACTTGGTGTGTATGGGGGGTTTGCTGGTCTTCTGGGGGAAGGGCCTTGCTGCTGCTCTGGCTCTCAGGCACACTTGACCTAAGAAAAAAGCACCAGTAGAACACGGGGTGGGGGGTAGGCTTGGGGTAAGCCACTCAAGCCTGCACTGTGGGCACTGTGCTGCTCCCTGAGGTTTGTCCCTGCTGATGGGCCAAGATAAAAATGGCCTAACCTGGTTCTCTCTTTCTCAGACAGAGGAGTTCTTGCCTTCCTTTGTTCGGAAGCCCTCACAGAAGATTGAACCATCTGCTCTCATTTGTCCCAGGCATCCCTCAGATGCCTGCTTTTACCCTGTGTCTGAGCCATCTGCTCACCTGGCAATGCAATGCTCCTGTGTTTTATCTCAGGTTCACTGCCTGTTTTTCAGAACTCCAAATTTTAGGGATCCAGCACAGCATGGAACTGCACTGATTCTCTGGGAGAGGGTCTCACCATGCTGGGCCTGGTACCAGTTTGTCCAGAAGGGTAGTTGCATGAATGCACAGGGTATGGAATTTATGGACAAGCACAGCAAAAACTGGCATCCAGGTTAGCTACCCTCAGCAGGTGCCTCTGCACCTATGATGATGAGCAGAACAGCTCAATGTCATCCACCAGCTCTTTTGTCCCCAGAGACGCAGTACTACCTCTCCCAAATGCACTCCAAGAAGGGGAACTGTGTCTCCCAGTGTGGCCCAGCAGATTCTCAAGCTATGTTGTTTTTTCCTGAGCCCCCACCATCATTCTCCACAGGAGAACCACTATGTCTGTCAGGCTGTACCCTGGCAATGGCATGGACTTCTAAAATGTCAGACATTGAGTTATGCTGCTTATAAATACTTGCAATAATCAGCCTCTCTCATGTTCCTGGTCAATGGTTTTGAGGAAGTGTTTTTCTTATGCAATCCCCTGCACACGTGCTCTCTCTCTCTCTCTCTTCTCTCTCTCTTTCTCTCTCCTCTGTGGTCAGGGTTTCATCCCCTTCACAGCACTTGAAATTTTTTTCTACCTCAAATCACATCTCTGCAACTCCTATCTTCCACAATGTGACCTCTTTTCTCCCTTTAGTTGTGCAGTTTGTTCTCTCAATCCTCAAATTGATTTCTTGGGTGTTCAGAATGATTTGATATTTATCTAGCTGTGTTCCAGGGATGAGGAAAGCATAGGGTCCACTTATTACTCTGCCAACTTCTCTCTCTCCTGAGACTGACCTTCTCAACATGATTCCCTCTCCTGGATATGGTGAAAGTCACATGTATAAATGTTATACTTAGGTTCAACTTAATTATTATATTGCTCATTTATTTTTCTCTATAGACAAAATTTATATAAATAATTTTCATTAACTATTAATAAAATCAATATTCCCTTAAGTTTAACCCATGTTTATGTTCTCAGGATAAAGTAACCCATTGTAAAGGGAATTGTATACCAGATTATTTTTTTCATATTGGAAAACACATATACTGTAGCAATTAAAATCTTTCTGATCAGTTGTTTCTAATGCTTTAGAAATTTATTTTGAACAATGGGAATATCTTATTATCTTTAAAAAATTGATGATAGCTGTCCTTCTAGAAAAGATGGATTAACAAAGACTGAACATATTCTCCTGAGTTTGAAATTAAAAAAAAAAAAAAAGACAAAGTACAGAAACAAACAGCTTTCAATACACAGGACATATGACACTAAAGTACATTCATACCTGAAAAATAGTGAAAATAAACAAATAAATAAAAGGTCAGAACTTTGATTACCCAGTCTACTGCCGTGAGCATTTGCAGGTATTATAGATTTAGCTAAAATACTCCACAATATTGCTACCTCAGTATCCAATTTTAAATTTTTATTTATTGTTTAAACTCCAGTATAATTAGCATACAGTATTATATTAGTTTCAGGTGTACAGTATAGTGACTCCACATTCTGTACATTACTCAGTGTTTATCATGGTAAGTGTGCTTTTAATCTCCTTCACCTACTTCCCCCTTCCCCCTTTCCCCAATGACAACAACCAGTTCCTTCTCTGTATTTAAGAGTCTGTTTTTGTTCCTCTATTTTTTCCTTTGTTTCTTTGTTTTGCTTCTTAAATTCCACACCTAAGTGAAATCATATGCTATTTATCTTTCTGTGATTGACTTATTTCATTTAGCATTATACTTTCTAGATCAATCCATGTTGTTGCAAATAGCAAGATTTTATTCTTATGGCTGAGCAATATTCCAGTGTGTGTCTGTGTGTTTGTGTGTGTGTGTGTGTGAGTGTGTGTTGGTGTGTGTACTGCTTTTAATTATTCATTTATCTACAAATGGACATTTGGATTGCTTTCATATCATGGCTATTGTAAATAGTGCAGCAATAAAGATGTTGCATTTCTATACACTAACAATAAAGTGGCATAAAGAGAAATCAAGGAAAAATTCCATTTAAAATTGCACCAAGAATATTAAAACACCTAGAAATAAATTTAACCAAAGAGGTGAAAAATCTGCACTCTGAAAACTATAAAATATTTATAAAAGAAATTAAATATGATACAAAGAAATGGAAAGATATTCCATGTTCATGGATTTGGAACACCAATATTGTTAAAATGTCCATACTACCCAAACAATCTAAAGATTTAATGCAATCCATACCAAAATACCAACAACATTTTACACCGAACTAGAACAAATAATCCTAAAATTTGTATAAAACCAAAGACCACAAATAGCCAAAGTACTCTCAAAAAAGACGAAAACTGGAGGTATCACAAGCCCAGATTCAAGATACACTACAAAGTCAAATAGTATTCAAAATAGTATAGTATTACTATTCTATTGAATAGTATTGAATTCTGTTACATAGTATTCAAAATAATATGCTACTAGCACAAAAATAGACACACAGATCAATGGAAGAGAATAGAAAACCCAATAATAAACCCATAATTATGTCCTCAACTAATTTGTAACAAAGGAGGCAAGTATATGCAATGGGAAAGATGCAATCTGTTCAACAAATGGTGCTGGGAAAATTAGACAGCTACATGCAAAAGAATGAAACTGGACCATTTTCTTACACCATACCCAAAAATAAACTCAAAATAGATTAGAGATATAAATGTGAGATCTCAGCATTCATTTTACATGGTCAAGTGGCCTGAGCTGCAGGGGCTTTGAGCTTACCCTAACCTCTTTTGAATGCCTATGGCTTAGATAAGAACCCACAGAATCACAAGTAAATGTCAGCTTCTAACTCCCCCAACTGTCCTTGTGATAAGCATTGTCTCATAGCACATTCTTCTTGTGTATCCCTTAGATAATACCTTGTTATTTTTCGCTTGAATAACACACGCATGTGCTCCGGGTTTCCCCTTGCACTCTCTGCCTGCACCCTGCATTCCTGCGTGGTTCCTCAAGGTGTGTTAGGTCCTCCAGGACTTATATTGTTACCAATTACTAAGTTACCACTTCTGTATGTCAATTCTTTTGTGTTGTTGTTGAGCTCAGGCTCACCATCCAACACCACAGGGATCTACTTAAATGTTAATTTAACAAAGTCACAATAGCAGGTCACAGCACAAAGAAGGGAAACACAGGTAAAGGTCAGTAGAAGAATTTGTATGTTGAGCACACGAAGTTGAGCACCTGAGAAGATGAATGTGAAAGTAATTCATGGGACAAAGACCAAAAAGAAAGTTGTCTAGAGAGAGATTTCAGAGATCTTGAGTATTCATCTTTAACAACTTGAGAAAAGGAAAAGAGTCAAATGAAAGAATTAAAAGTAACAATGCCCCGCATTCACTATACTGAGAGCAGTGCATTGGAAAAACGTAGATCAGAGAGCATTGGATATAGCAATTAGAGAGGTCAGTAGTGAGCAATAAACCTAGACTGAGCCCTGCTCAGGACGTGCCTAACTGATTGCCTAAAAATACACCAAAAGATCAAACTGTTTCCATCCATTTTAATTGCACCCAACAACAAAAAGTGCTGAATAAGATATAAAATGATGCAATAATACACATCACACTAAAATTTAAATTCATAAGTCTAGTTTTAAAGCAAAAATCACCAATCTACCTTTCCAGGTGAGGCCTCTTTAAATTACAGAGCTGCTGGTCAGACTCTGTGCTGAGTGCTCAAGTGCTGCTGAGATATGCAACTTTCTAGGTGCTGTGGACAGGCTTCCTGGTCAGGTGGGGACAAAGACGATTCTTAGAAGTAGGTCAGACTATAAATTGTTTCCCCTGCTTGGATAGATCAGCAAATCAGTCTCCATGACTAGCAAATCACATTTTTAGTGTCTGAAAACAGGCAAAACTGTGCCTTGAGTTTCATGGGCAGATGGGGCAAATGTATTGGCTCTGCAGATTGGCAATGCAACTGGTTGAAAAATATACTTGGATGCTGCTATATATCACTTCTTGGGGGTTCTCAGTACTGATTGCTGCAAGCCCTTCCAACCTTATCTGTCACAATCTAATCACCAGTGGTCAATTCCCATAAACTCCCCCATGATACCCTTGTGAGAAGACCTGAGAAAATCACCCAGAAAGTGACCCACAACACTGAGTGAGCTGGATGTTGACTTTGCAATCTCTTTTTCCCACTGGAGAAACCATAAGCTCAGAGGGGCCTTCACAGTTCAATGCTACACTACCTTGCAAAAGATGTTTTGTACTCAAAACATAGTTGCTTCTCTTACCTTTCTAATTTGGTTCCTCTTGATCTCTGTGATGCATAGGTGCACTTCACCCTCACCTCTATGTTCTAGAATTTTCACAATGATATCTTGTATATGTATAGTTGCTAGTTTCTTTTCTTGTGAAGGGGACTAAAGTTAGAACAACCTATATTGCCATTTTGAGAACTCTCTCAAAGCAATCTTTATAAAGAAAAACAAAGTTAGGGAACATACACTTTTCAATTTCAATATGTACTACAAGCCTGTAGTAAACAAGATAGTGTGTAATAAAAAGTATGATAAAAATACTATAAAAATTATACACCAGTAAATGGATTATTCCTCAGTAGATAAAATGGGAAAATATCTAAGAACAAATATATTAAAAGTGATTCAAAAAGAAATAAGAAATCTGAACTAACTTATAACAAGTAAAGATGAATTAGTAATTAAAAGCTTGTAAAACCTTGCTACTAATATAGATGCAAAGTTTTTAATGAAATAAATACTAGTAAACTAAATACACAAGCATATTAAAATGATTATACATTATGCAAAGGCGAGATATAGGCCAGGAATACAAGGTTTATTCAACACATTAAAATTAAATATAGGGGGAGGCTGGGGCCAACATGGCAAGGTAGGGATCCATATTTCCCATGTCTCTCAAACAAAGAAGTGTTGAAGCCAAAAGACTTTTAACCCCAAGAGTCTGGGAGGAAAAGACACTGAATGTGCCGGAAAGAACACAAGACAACTTGAGAAAGCATAGCTGGATGATAGCGAGCTGGGGGAGATAAAACAGGCCTGGTAGGCACGGTGGGGAGGGATCCCCTTCTACAGAGAGGCAAAGGGAAAGAGAGAGCGGCTAGGGAAGTGCAGGACTTTATCTGGGCAGGAGAAAGACCTCAGACTGGGACTGAGAGGGATCTTATCTCTAACTGCAGGGCTTTTTTCAGACTGGGGCTGGCTCCCTGTTCATGCACCTGGGGAGGAGGGGAGCCAGCCTTGGGTTTAGTGGTAGGTCAGAGACGCAGACCAAAGTAGGAGAAAGTGGCCCCCTCCCTGAAATACTGTAGGACAGAGCAAAGCTTGCCTGCATCCATCACCCCCCAGGGCTTGGCAGCGGAAGTGAGGCTGACAGCACAGTCCATAGGAGACGGTGGTCCTCCGTGAAGTGTGGTGGCACAGACAAATCCAGACAGGACCACATATGGGGCTGCACTGAGAGGTGCTTCCCCAGTGCCATAAAACACAAGCGGGTCTTTGAATCCTAGCCAAGCACACGGTCGGGGGGGTGGTTGAGTGAGAAAGATCGCCCCATCTGTGTCTATGGCACAGTGAGGATGACTCAAACGGAGTCCACCGGGCCCAGGTCTGTGGAGAAGAGAATGGGAGATTGCCATTTCCCACCCCACTACCACCAAGGCGGGGCCTCAGGGATCAGTCCTGGGGCCCATAGTGGAGGTGGGACCAGCCTACACAAAACCATGCCCCTCCATGCCTGGTAACTGCATATTGACTGGAACCAAACAGACCCTGTTTAACCAGATGGAAAGCTCCTCTAGACCAGCACTGCAGCATGGATTAATTCTAGGTCAATTCTAGGTATATAGACATATTCTCCCCTCCATTTCTCCTCCTTATCTCTTCCTCCTCTAGACTGGTTACTCTGGTTATTGGTTTGCCTAAACAGACATATTTAATCCATTCTCTTGATACATGTTTTACACCTGCTTCTTTTCATTCCTTTCTCTCTCTTGAATAATCAAGCCATACAGTTTCTCTGTCTGGGTAACATTATCTTGTTTCTTTTTCCCAGCCTCCTTCTTTATTTTCCTTTCTCTACCTATGGATTAAGACTTTTAGTCTCTCTGCCTAGTCACTGTTTATTTATTTTTCCCCCCGGTCCTGTCATTTCTCTCTGTATGTACTCTTCCATCAGCACTGTCTCCACATGTTCTTTACTTGTAGTGGGTGTTTTTGGGTTTTTTTTTTTGTTTTTAGTTTTTAGTTTTTTGTTTTTATCTGTTTGTTTGTTGTATCTGTTAGTGTGTTTGCATGTTTTTGTCTCCTGTTTGTCTCTCTGTTTGTTTTCCTTTACAGGGCTACTCCAGTGAACAAATCAAAGCACACCTGGTGGAGGGTACAAAACATCACTACGAGTAGGGAAACAAAATAACCAAAGTCATAACAACAGAGAGCAAATGACACTCAACAACAGAAAAAGTCCTGAAGGGCCAGGCCCAAGAAAGTGTATGACCTCCCCTTTAACATAGCAGTGCTTTCAGGTGCAGAGCACATAACAAAGTTTTAAAACTCATAAGGGACAGAAAACAAGCCAAAAATGATGAAACAGAAGAATTCTCCTCAAAAGAAATTCCAAGAAGTAGTGACAGATAATGAATAGATCAAAACCGATTTAAGCAATATAACTGAACAAGAATTTAGAATAATAGTCATAAAATTAATTGCTTGGCTTGAAAAAATCATAGAGGACAGCAGAGAATCTATTGCTAAATATATCAAGGAACTAAAAAATAGTTATGATGAATGAAAAAATTCTATAAACAAGGTGCAAAATAAAATGGAGGTGGCTACCATGTGGACTGAAGAGGAGGAGGGGAGAATAGGTGAATTGGAAGATAAAATTATGGAAAAAGAGGAAGCTGAGAAAAGGAGAGAAAAAAAATCCAAGATGAGGGGGAGAATCAGAGAACTAAGTGATGAATTCAAACAGAGCAATATCTGCATCATAGGAATTCTAGAAGAATAGAGACAGAAAGGGGCTGAAGGTATACTTGAACAAACCATATCTGAGAACTTCCCCAATTTGGGGAAGGAAACAGGCATTGAAATCCAAGAGGCACAAATAACTTCCTTCAGACATAACTTGAATCAATCTTCTGCATCACATATCATAGTGAAACTGAAAAAATACAAGGATAAAGAGAGAATTCTGAAAGCAACTAGGGATAAACGGGCCTTAACATACAAAGGTAGACACATAAGGGTAGTAGCAGACCTATCTACTGAAACTTGGCAGTCCAGAGAAGAATGGCAGGAAATCTTCATTGTGATTAACAGGAAAAATATGCAGCCAAGAATCCTTTATCCAGCAAACCCGTCATCCAGAACAGAAGGAGAGATAAACATTTTCCCAAATAAACAAAAACAAGGAATTCATCATCACTACAACAGCCTTACAAGAGACCCTAAGTGGGACTCTGTGAGTGAAATGTTGCAAGGACCACAAAGTACCAGAGACACCACTACAAGTATGAAATCTACAGATAACACAATGACTCTAAACCCATATCTTTAAATAATAACACTGAATGTAAATTGACTAAATGTCCTAATCAAAAGACATAGGGTTTCAGAATGGATAAAAAAAAAAAAAAACAAGACCTATCTACTTTCTTTCTACAACAGACTCATTTCAGACCTGAGGACACTTTCAGGTTGAAAGTGAGGGCATGGAGAACTATCTATCATGCAACTGGAAGTCAAAAGAAAGCTGGAGTAGCCATACTTCTATCAGACAAACTAGACTTTAAATTAAAGGCTGTAACAAGAGATGAAGAAGGGCATTATATAATAATTACATGGTGTATCCATCAGGAAGAGCTAATAGTTATAAATGTCTATGCACTGAATTCGGGAGCACCCAAATATATAAACCAATTAATCACAAACATAAGCAACCCTATTGATGAGAATGTGGTAATTGCAGGGGACTTTAATACTCCACTTACAACAATGGATAGATCATCTAGACACAGAATTAGTAAAGAAACAATGACTCTGAATGATGCATTGGACCAAATTAACTTAACAGATATATTTAGAGCTCTGCATCCCAAAGCAACAGAATATACTTTCTTCATGAGAGCACATGGAACATTCTCCAAGATAGATAACATACTGGGTCACAAAACAACCCTTCGTAAGTATACAAGAATTGATATCATAACATGCACTCTTTCAGACCACGATGCTATGAAACATAAAATCAACCACATGAAAAAGTCTGGAAAACCTCCAAAAGCATGGAAGTTAAAGAACATCCTACTAAAGAAGGAATGGGTCAACCAGACAATTAGAGAAGAAATTAAACAAATATATGGAAACAAATGAAAATGAAAAGACAACAATCCAAATGCTTTGGGGTGCAGCAAAGGCAGTCCTAAGAGGAAAATATATTGCAATCCAGGCTTATCTCAAGAAACAAGAAAAATCCCAAATACAAAATCTAACAGCACGCCTAAAGGAAATAGAAGCAGAACAGCAAAGACACCCCAAACCCAGCAGAAGAGAAATAATAAAGATCAGAGCAGAAATAAACAATATAGAATCTAAAAAAAAACAAAAAAACAAAAAAAACCTGTAGAGCAGATTAATGAAACCAAGAGTTTTTTTTTTTTTTTTTTTTTTTTGAAAAAATAAACAAAATTGATAAACCTCTAGCCAGGCTTCTCAAAAAGAAAAGGGATGGGGCGCCTGGGTGGCTCAGTCGGTTAAGCGGCCGACTTCGGCTCAGGTCACAATCTCGCGGTCCGTGAGTTTGAGCCCCGCATCGGGCTCTGTGCTAACAGCTCAGAGCCTGGAGCCCATTTCAGATTCTGTGTCTCCCTCTCTCTGACCCTCCCCCGTTCATGCTCTGTCTCTCTCTGTCTCAAAAATAAATAAACGTTAAAAAAAATTAAGGAAAGGGAGAGGACGCAAATAGATAAAATCATGAATGAAAATGGAATTGTTACAACCAATCCATCAGAAATATAATCAATTATCAGGGAATACTATGAAAAATTATATGCCAACAAACTGGACAACCTGGAAGAAATGGACAAAGTCCTAAGCACCCACACACTGTCAAAACTCAAACAGGAAGAAATAGAAAATTTGAACAGACCCATTACCAGTGAAGAAATTGAATCAGGTATCAAAAATCTCCCAAGAAATAAGAGTCCAGGACCAGATAGCTTCCCTGGGGAATTCTACTAGACCCATTTAAAGCAGAGATAATACCTATCCTTCTCAAGCTGTTCCAATAAATAGAAAGGGAAGGAAAACTACCAGACTCATTCTATGAAGCCAGCATTACTTTGATTTCCAAACCAGAGACCCAGTAAAGAAAGAGAACTACAGGCCAATATCCCTGATGAATATGTATGCAAAAATTCTCAGTAAGATACTAGCAAATCGAATTCAACAGCACATAAAAAAAGAATTATTCACCATGATCAAGTGGGATTCATTTCTGGGCTACAGGGCTCATTCAATATTCAGAAATCAATCAATGTGATACACCACATAAATAAAAGAAAAGAAGATAAGATCCTGTCAATAGATGCAGAAAAATCTTTTGAGAAAATACAGCATCCTTTATTAATAAAAACCCTCAAGAAAGTTGGGATAGAAGGAACATACTTAAACATCATAAAAGCCATTTATGAAAATCCCACAGCTAATATCATGCTCAATGGGGAAAAACTGAGGGTTTTCCCCTTGAGATCAGGAACACGACAGAGATGTCCACTCTCACCACTGCTGTTTAACATAGTGCTGTAATTCCTAGCATCAGCAATCAGGCAACAAAATGAAATCAAAGGCATCAAAATTGGCAAAGATGAAGTCAAACTTTCACTTTTTGCAGAAGACATGATACTCTACATGGAAAACCTGGCAGACTCCAGCATAATTCTGCTGGAACTGATACATGAATTCAGCAGTATCACAGGGTACAAAATTAATGTACAGAAATCAGTTTCATTTTTATACACCAATAATTAAACAAGAGAAAGTGAAATAAACTTATCCTATTCACAATTGCACCAAGAATCATAAAATACCTAGGAACCAACCTAACCAAAGATGTAAAAAATCTGTATGCTGAAAACTATAGAAAGCTCATGAAGGAAATTGAAGAAGGTACAAAGAAATGGAAAAAACCTTCCATGCTCATGGACTGGAAGGATAAATATTGTTAAAATGTCGATAATACCCGAAGCAATCTACACATTCGATGGAATCCCAAGCAAAATTGCACAGGCATTCTTTTCAAAGCTAGAACAAATAATCCTAAAATTTGTATGGAACCAGAAAAGGCCCCGAATGGCCAAAGTAATATTGAAAAAAAGTAGGCCAAAACAGGAGGCATCACAGTCCCAGACTTTAGCCTCTACTACGAAGCTGTAATCATCAAGAGAGTATGGTATTGGCACAAAAACAGACACATAGACCAATGGAATAGAAGAGACAGCCCAGAATTGGACCCACAAATGTATGGCCAACTAATCTTTGACAAAGTAGGAAAGAATATCCAATGGAAAAAAGACAGTCTCTTTAACAAATGGTGCTGGGAGAACTGGACAGCAACATGAAGAAAAATGAAACTAGACCGCTTTCTTACACCATTCACAAAGATAAACTCAAAATGGATGAAGGACCTGAATGTGAGACAGGAAACCGTCAAAACCCTAGAGGAGAAAGCAGGAAAAACCCTCTTTGACCTCAGCCACAGCAATTTCTTACTTGACCCATCTCCAAAGGCAAGGGAATCAAAAGCAAAAATGAACTATTGGGACCTCATGAAGATAAAAAGCTTCTGCACTGCGAAGGAAACAATCAACAAAACTAAAAGGCAACCGACAGAATGAGAAAGAAATTTGCAAATGACATATCAGACAAAGGGCTAGTATCCGAAATTTATAAAGAACTCACCAAACTCCACACCCAAAAAGCAATTAATCCAGTGAATAAATGGGCAGAAGACATGAATAGACAGTTTTCTAAAGAACACATCCAGATGGCCAACAGGCACATGAAACGATGCTCAACGTCGCTCCTCATCAAGGAAATACAAATCAAAACCACACTCAGATACCACCTCACACAGGTCAGAGTGGCTAAAATGAACAAATCAGGAGACTATAGATGCTGGCGAGGATGTGGAGAAATGGGAACCCTCTTGCACTGTTGGCGGGAATGGAAACTGGTGCAGCCATTCTGGAAAACAGTGTGGAGGTTCCTCAAAAAATTAAAAATATATCTACCCTATGACCCAGCAATAGCACTGCTAGGAATTTACCCAAAGGATACAGGAGTGCTGAAGCATAGGGGCACTTGTACCCCAATGTTTATAGCAGCACTTTCAACAATAGCCACATTATGGAAAGAGCCTAAATGTCCATCAACTGACAAATGGATAAAGAAAGTGTGTATTATGTATAAAATGGAATATTACCTGGCAATGAGAAAGCATGAAATCTGGCCATTTGCACCAAGGTGGATAGAACTGGAAGGTATTATGCTAAGTGAAATACGTCAGTCAGAGAAAGACAGATACCATATGTTTTCACTCATATGTGGATCCTGTGAAACTTAGCAGAAGACCATGGGGGAGGTGAAGGGGAAAAAATGTTACAGAGAGGGAGGGAGGCAAACCATAGGAGACTCTTAAATACTTTGAACAAACTGAAGGTTGATGGGGGTGGAGGAGAGGGGAAAAGGGTGATGGGCCTTGAGAAGGGCACCTGTTGGGAAGAGCACTGGGTATTATATGGAAAGCAACTTGATATGAATTATATTTAATTAAAAAAATAAAAAATTAATAAAATGCAATGCAGCACATTAAGGAAATTAAGAAAATAAAGGCTCATGTGCGCACACGCGCGCGTACACACACACACACACACACACAATCATCTCAACTTATGCAGAAAAAGCGTTTGAGAAAATACATTTTAATTTTTTTTACATTCATTACTTTTGAGGGAAGAGAGAGACAGAACACTAGTCACGGAGGGATAGAGAGAAAGGGAGACACAGAATCAGAACCAGGCTCCAGGCTCTGAGCTGTCAGCACAGAGCCTGACGCGGGGCTCAAACTCAAAAACCGTGAGATCATGACCTGAGCTGAATTCAGACACTTAACTGACTGAGCCACCCAGGCGCCCCAAGAAAATACATTTTATAATAGAAATTTTCAACACACTAGGAATAGATGGAAATTTCCTCAATATGATAAAAAAAAGTTTAAAGAAAAACATCCACACATACCTTTATACTAAATGCTGAAAGGCTGATACCTTTCTCCTTAATATCAGAAGTGAGACATAGATGCCCAATTTTGCCACTGCTATTCAGTATTATACAGGAATATCTATTCAAAGCAGTTAGGCAAGCAAAAAATGCAAAACAAAACAAAAAATTCCATCAAATTTAAAAGAAAGAAGTAAAACCTTATATATTCACAAATATCATGATTTTATACAGAGAATATTCAACAGTGCCCTAAAAAAACATTGGAGATAATAAAATAATTCATAAAAGTTGTAGGATTAGAGATTAATAAAAATACTTATATATCTGAAAATTAAAAATGAAGAATCAGAAAAAGTGTTAGGAATATGATTGCATTTTAAATAGCATAAAACAGAATCAGCCACTGATGTATTTAACAAAGCAGGCATGATGCTTTTCAACAGAAAAACTGCAATACCTTGTGGAGAGGGATTATTGTCAAGTAGGAGGATATTAGGCACACTTTGTCCCATGGATACAACTAGGTAACACTCACATCAGCCTAAATAGTTCAGAAAACAACCTGAAGACAAACAGAACAAACTCCACAACCAAAGGTAGAGATGAAGCCACATTAAAGATATAGGAAAGGCAGATATGCAATTTGAGACCTAAAAAGACTGTGGTTCTTCATAGATGAGAGGTTTCCAGGAGCATGGGGAAGGGTAAGAAAGAGTCGATTACACTGGAGACCCCACATGGGAATGACAAATCCCCATAACATTTGACTTTGAAAGTAAGAGGGGCCAAATTTTGTGAATTCTTAACAACCTTTGTGACTTAAAGCTTGGAACTCTATAAATCAATGGGCCCAGCTCAGGCTCAGGAAAATCTCTGAGAGCATTAGGAAACTGAGACCCTGCCCTTAAAGTGGCAGCATGCCAAACAGCTTGAGAACATACAGCATAGAACCAACAGTTTGAAAAATGCCTGGGGCACACAAGAAGGAGGGTGATTTACTCATCACACACAGGATGTCCTGGAGATAGGAGATAGTCTCACTGAGACTCCTCCAGGAACAAAGGAGTGGGCAGGCAGCATTTACCTCCTCCGCTCCCCAGTATAAACACGCTGCCACCTGTAGGAGACAGCAAAGCACCAACGCTCACTAACTTGGTGCCTCCCACACTCGTACTTCTGTGGATCTACCCTTTGCAGTCACAATTGCCTCAGTCCCGATGCTATGGGAACCCTCTCCCAGAAGAACAGCACAAACCTCCCCAGCACCTCCTCTTCTGACCTGAGCTTTTTGCAGGGCTTTGATCCTGGTGGCAGTGGCAGTAGCTGTGGCAGTAGTAGTGGCAGCAATAGTAAAGGCAGGGACTGCAGAAACCTGAGGTGCATCTTGTTAAAAGTGCATGACCCAGCCACGTGCACTTTGCAGATATGTTTAGGCCACCCAGTTTCAGCAGCCATGGCTCCTGTTCTCATTTAACAAGCAGACCAGCATGTGCCTGTTAAAATGCACCCCACCCCCTGCCGGGAATCAAACACTGCCCACAAAAGGCAAAGAGTGCCACTAGACTGAAGGGAAAGGTTGCAAGAACTCAACAAAACATACACAATGCACACAGGAGTAACTTCCTGAAGATCCAGGTCCTAGGAACAGGGCACATTGCACTGCAGGTCATTTCAGGACTTCTTCAGAAGGCCATTACCTTCAAGAACAGAAAACATAGCTGATTCTCCTAACACAGATAACACAGAGTTAGATAAAATGAGAAGACAGAGAAAGATGTCCCCAACAAAAGAACATGACAAAATCACAGCAGAAGACCTTAGTGAGCCTTAGTAATATGCCTGATAGAGAATTCACTGGGCTTGAGAAAAGAATGGAGGACATCAGTGAGACCC
This sequence comes from Panthera pardus, assembly GCF_024362965.1. Lineage (NCBI taxonomy): Eukaryota > Metazoa > Chordata > Mammalia > Carnivora > Felidae > Panthera > Panthera pardus. The sequence goes on along the minus strand of NW_026526840.1, from coordinate 105,999 downwards.
TTAACAAAGGGAGAGAAAACATAAAAAGAACCAATCAGATATGAAGAAAAAACTAAAGGAAATTAAAAATAGACTAGAAGAGCAAGGTAGATAGATAAAGCAGAAAAACAAATTAACGACCTGGAAAATGGAGTAATGGAAAGTAACCAAGTTGACCAGATGAGAGGAAGAATTATGCAAACTGAGAATAGTCTTAAGGAGCTCAGTGACTCCATCAATTGTAATAACATTTGCATTTATAAGGATACCAGAAGAATAGAGAAAAAAAGGAGTAGAAAATTTATTTGAGGAAATACTAGCCAAAAACTTCCATAATCTGGGGAAGGAAACAGACATCTAGATCTAGGAGGCACAGAGATATCCCCCAAAAATCAACCCAAAGAAATCCACAGCAAGATACATAATAAAATGGCAAAAAGTAGTGATAAAGAAAAAAAAAATTAAAGCAGCAAGAGAAAATAACATTATATACAAGGGAAATTCCACAAGGCTATCGGCATATTTTTCAACAGAAACTTCATAAGCTGCAATGTAGTGGAATGATATATCCAAAGTGCTGAAAAGGAGAAATCTGTAGGCAAGAATCATCTAACCAGCAATGCTATCATTCAGAATAGAAGGAGTGATAGAGTTTCTCAGACAACAAAAACTAAAGTAGTTTATGACCGCTAAATCAGCCCTACAGGAAATACTAAAAGAGACTCCTTGATTGGAAAGGAAATACCATAAATAAGAGTATGAAAAATAAGTATAGCTGTAAAAATTAGTCATGAGATTCACAAAATGAAAGGATGTAAAATATGACAATATATACGTAAAATGTGGCAGGGAGAGGAGTAAAGAATCAGTTAAAAGTTAAGTGACCATCAACTTAATGTAGACTACTATATGCTGAAGATGTTATATACAACATTAATGGTAACCACAAATCAAAAACAGGTCATAGATAAGCAAAAAATAAAGATAGAGAAATCCAAGTATATTGCTAAAGAAAACAAGCAAACCATGAAAGAGAACAAGAGAACAAAGATCAGAGAAAACCTACAGTAACAACCAAACAAGTAACAAAATAGGAATAAATACATTTTTATTAATAATTACTTTGAATGCAAATGGACTAAATGCTCCAATCAAAAGACATATGGTTACAGAATGTAGAAAAAGCAAGACCCATCTATATCCTGTCTGTAAGAGACTCATTTCAAACTTAAAGATACCTGCAGATTGAAAGTGACACAATGGAGAAAACATTTGTCATGCAAATGGAAGTCAAAGGAAAGTTGGTTCATGGCAGTACAGGCCTAACTTAAGAAGCAGGAAAACTCTCAAATAAACAACCTAACCCTACATGTAAAGAGCTAGAAATAGGTGAACAAACAAAGCTGAAAGCCATCAGAAAGAAAAAAAAAATAATGAAGATTAGAGTAGAAATAAATGATATATAAATTAAAAAATTAATAGTAGAGATCATTGAAACCAGAAGATGAGTCTTCGAAAACATCAATAAAATTGATAAACCTCTAGTCAGACTTATCAAGAAAAAAAAAAAAAAACAACTCAAATCAACCTCATCACAAATGAGAGAGGAGAATTAATAACCAACACCACAGAAACACAAACAATTATTAAGAGAATATTATGAGAAATTATATGCCAAAAATTAGACAACCTAGAAGAAGTTGATAAAGTCCTAGAAGCATATAACATCTTAAAACTGAATCAGGAAGAAATAGGAAATTTGAACATACTGATTACTAGCAAGGAAATTGAATTAGTAATCAAAAAATTCCCAAAAAACAAAATCCTAGGACCAGAGGGCTTCAAAGGGGAATTTTATCAAACACATAAAGGACAGTTAATACTTATTCATCTCAAACCATTCCAAAAAATAAACGAAGAAGGAAAACTTCCAAACTCATTCTATGAGACCAGCATTATTCGGATACCAAAACCAGATAAAAACACCACCAAACAAGAGAACTACAGGCAATATTTCTGAAGAACATTGATGCAAAAGTCCTCAACAAAATACTAGCAAACCAAGTCCAACAATATATTAAAAAAATCACTATGATCAAGTGGGATTTATGCCTAGTATGCAAGGATTGTTCAATATTTGCAAATCAATCAATGTGATACATCACATCAATAAAAGAAAGGATAAAAAGCATATGATCATTTCAATAGATACAAAAAAAGCATTTGACAAAGTACAATCACCATTCTGACAAAAGCATTAAACAAAGTAGGCTTATAAGGAATATAGACCTCAACATAATAAAATACTTACATGAAAAACTCACAGTGAAAATAATACTAAATGGGGAAAACAGAGCTTTTCCCCCAAGGTCAGGAACAAGACAAGGATGTCCACTCTCACCATTTCTATTGAACTTAGTACTGGAAGTTCTAGCCACAGCAACCAGACAAGAGAAATAAAAGGCATCCAAGTTGGTAAGAAGGAAGTACATCTTTCATTATTTGCAGATGACATGATACTATATATTAAAAAAACAGGGAGGACTCCACCAAAACAGTACTAGAAGTGATAATTAATTAAGTAAAGTCTCAGGATTTAAAATACATGTACAGAAATCTGTTACATTTCTATACACTAATAATGAAGCAGCAGAAAGAGAAATTAAGAAAACAATCCCATTTAAAATTCCACCAAAAATAATAAGATACCCAGGAATAAACTTAATCAAAGAGAGGAAAGACACATACCCTGATGAAAGAAACTGAGGATGACACAAAGAAATGAGAAGACATTCCATGCTCATATAATGGAAGAAAAATATTGTTAAAATGTCAATACCACCCAAAGCAATTGACAGATTTAATGCAATCCCTATCAATATATCGACAGCATTTTTCACACAACTGAAACAACCAATCCTTTTATTATTATTTTTTTTTAATATGAAATGTATTGTCAAATTGGTTTCCATACAACACCCAGTGCTCATCCCAACAGGTTCTCCCTTCTCAATACCCATCAACCACCCTCCCCTCCCTCCCACCCCCCATCAACCCTCAGTTTGTTCTCAGTTTTGAAGAGTCTCTTATGTTTTGGCGCCCTCCCTCTCTAACCTCTTAACAATCCTCAAATTTATATGTAACCACAACATACCCTGAATAGCCAAAGCAATCTTGAAAAAAGAAAAACAAAACTGGAGTTATACCAGTTTTGGTATTGAATTTCAGACTTCAAGTTATACTACAAAGGTGTGGTAATCAAAACAGTATACACTAGTACAAAAATAGACACATATATCAATGGAAAAGAATAGAAAATCCAGACATAAACCCACAATTTTATGGTAAATTAGTCTTCATCAAAGCAGGAAAGTATATGCAAAGGAAAAGGACAGTCTATTCAACAAATGGCGTTGAGAAAACTGGACAGCTACATACAAAAGGATGAAACAGGACCACTTTCTTACACCATACATAAAAATAAATCAAAATGGACTAAAGACCTAAATGTGGTGCTTTAAGGCATAAAAATCTTAGAAGAGAGCACAGGCAGTAACTTCTTTGACATCGACCAGGGGAACATTTTTCTAGCTATGTCTCCTGAGGCAAGGGAAATGAAAGCAAAGATAAACAATTGGGACCATATCAAAATAAAAAAGCTTCTACACAGTGAAGGAAACAATCAATAAAGCTAAAAGACTGAATGGGAAATATATTTATAAATTACATATCTGATAATGAGTTAATATACACAGTATATAAATAGGTTATATAACTCAACACCCAAAAACCAAAAACCCAACATTTTTTCACTCATATGTGGATCTTGAGAAACTTAACAGAAGACCATGGGGGAAGGGAAGGGGAAAAAATTGTTACAAACAGAGAGTGAGGTAGGCAAACCATAAGGGACTCTTAAATACAGAGAACAAACTGAGGGTGGATGGGGGGTGGGGGAGAAGGGAAAAATGCGTGATGGGCATTGAGGAGGGTACTTGTTGGGATGAGTACTGGGCATTGCATGTAAATGATAAACCATGGGACTCTACCCCAAAAACCGAGAGCACACTTTACCCACTGTATGTTAGCCAACTTGACAATAAGTTATATGAAAATAAATGAATAGGGGCACCTGGGTGGCTCAGTCGGTTGAGCGTCTGACTTCGGCTCAGGTCATGATCTCACAGTTCATGAGTTCAAGCCCCATGTCGTGCTGACATCTCGGGGCCTGGAGCCTGCTTCAGATTCTGTGTCTCCCTCTCTCTGCTCCTCCCCTGCTCACACTCTGTCTCTCTCTCAAAAATAAATAAAGATTAAAAAAATAATAAAAATAAATGAATAAATAAATAAAAGTGGTGACAGAGGAAAAAAAATAAAACAAAACAATTAAAAAGTAAAAATTGGCAGTATACATGAACAGACATTTCTCCAAAGAAGACATACAGATGGCCAAAAGACATATGAAAGGAACTCAACATCATTCATTATTATGGAAATGCAAATCAAACTACAATGAGATATTACCTCACATCTGTCAAAATGGCTAAAATCAAAACACAAGAAACAAGTGCTGGTGAGGATGTGGAGTAAAAGGAACCCTCTTGCACGGTTGGGAATGCAAACTGGTGCACCCCTCTGGAAAACAGTTTGGAATTTCTTCAAAAAGTGACACAGAACTACTCTGTGATCCAGTAAACACATGACTGGGCATTTACCAAAAGAACACAAAATGACTAATTCAAAGGTACACATTCACTCCTATGTTTACTGAAGCATTATTTACAATAGCCAAATAATAGAAGTAGCCCATGTGTCCATCAACAGATGAAAGGATAAAGATGTGGTATATATATATATATATATATATATATGTATATATATATATATATATATATATGCATATATATATAACATAATATAAAAATACACATAACTTTAAAATTTAAATTTTTTACAACGTCCAGTTTCCAAAGATTATGAACATTGCAAAATAGCATAAAAAGTTATCCGTAATGGAAAGAATAATCAAATAATGGAAAACAATCCAGAACTGGCATATTAGAATTAATAGACAATCACATTACAAGAACAACTGTGAGTGTATTTCATATGTTCAACTGCATACATATGTTCCTTATGTGTAAAGACATAGAATATACCAAAAAATTAATCAAATATTTAAAGATGAAAACTACAATGTGTGAGATGAAGAATCAAATGAAAGTGATTAATGGAAGATTACACTTTGGAGAAGAAAGGATAATTGGTCTTGAGAACATAACAATAGGAACTGTCCAGAAAGACACACAGAAAAAATAAGAATACAAAAGAAGAAGGAAAAGAAGAAAGAGGAGGAGGGAGAGAGAGAGGAGGAGACAATAAATAAGGGGAAAAAAACGTTAATGAACTATGGTACAACTTCAAGCCTCTTAGTATGTATTTAACTTGAATCCCTGAAAGAAAGGACAGAAAGGTGAAGACAAGAAAATTTTAGGGGAAAAAAATTCTCAAAACATTCAAATTTGATAATATCTATAAACCAAAGAATTGTAAGAAGCTCAACAACTCGCAATTAAAGAAACATGAAGAAAACTACAAGGCACATTAAAATCAAAAGAGAAAGACAAAAAAGATAAAGAGAAAACTTAAAAAGCAGACACAGAAGAAAAAGTTTTGAATAAGCAAACAAAAACAAAAATGACAGAGATGTCCATTGGAAGCAATAGAAGTAGACCACAGAGCAACATCTTTAAGTAAATATATACACATGTATGTATAAATATTATATACATAATATATAATACATAAAATATGTTATATATTCTATATTTTATTTATTATTACATATTATATTATTATTATATTATATTATATTATATTATATTATATTATATTATATTAAAAATATATACACAAGATTCCCAGGCTGAATTATATATTTTTTTTTACCAGGATATCTTAAAATACAAGTTTTGAGTAATAGGATAACCATATCTGCACTCACCACATGTATTTAGTATTGCATTGGAGGTTCTAGAAAAGTTAAATAGGCAAGAGAATAAAGTAAAATGCACTCAAATTTGAAAGAAAGAAAGAAACCTAATATATTCATGAATTACATAAATCTGTATATAGAAAATCCTAAGGAATCCATAAAAAACTATTAAGCTAAAAACAAGTTCAGTAATATTGCAGAATACAAGGTTAATTTTTAAAAAACCATTGTATTTCTATTCACTTGGTGAAAAACAAAAAAAATAAAATTAATTGTAATTGCATTTACAATACATTTGAAAATTATAAAACACCTAGAAACAAGTTTTACAAAATAAGTGTAAACCTTATACTTTGAAAGCTATATTATATTGAAAGACATTGAGAAGATTTAAATAAATGGAAATACATCCTATATTTATGAGTGAGAATACTTAATATTGTTAAGATAGCAATATACTCCAAATTAATCTATATATTAAATCAATATTCTTAGGATAGTATTACGGATTGTAATGTGTCCCTCAAAAAAGATAGGTTGAAGACTTAACTACCAGTACCTCAGAATATGACCCTTATTTAGAAATAGGGCCATTGCAGATCTAAGCAAGTTATGGTAAGGTTATTAGAGTTGACTGTAATCCAATATAACTGATATCCTTAAAATGTAGAAATCTGTACATAGACATGCACAGAAGGAAGACAATATGAACATACACAGGGAAAATGGCAGGTGAAAATCAAGGACTGGAGTGATGCATCTACAAACCATGGTATGCTAAAGATATATGGCAAATGACCAGAGAAGGCCAGGAAGTGACAATGAAGAATTCCTCTACAGTTTTTAAACAGAGTGTAGTCTTGCCAATACCTTGACTTGCAAATTCTTGTCTTGGAACTTAAGGCAATATAGTTCTATTTTTCAGAGCCATTCAGTTCGTAGTACTTTATTAAAGTAGGAAACTAATACAGGCTGGTAATGTTGCAGAAAATAACTGCAGGTTCAGCACAATCTCTATGAAAATCCCACACTCCATTTTTGCAAGATTAACAACATAATCTTAAAATTTATGTGGACTCAGAGTAGCCAAAACAATCCTTGAAAAGAAAAACAAAGTTGAGAAGTCCAGAATAAACCTATACATTTATGCTTATCAATTGATATTTGACAGTGTTGAAGACAATTCAATAGGAGCAAATAGCCCTTTCAACAAATACAGATGAAAAGTAGGATATCCACATGCAAAAGTATGAAGTTGAAGCTCTACCTCATACCATATACTAATATTAACTCAAAGTAGATGACATCAAAGGAAGAATAAGTTAAAATCTAATAAATCAAAATGGAAAACTTTTGTGCTACAAAAAGAAAAACAACATCTATAAAGAAAAAGGGCAAACCAGAAGACAAGAAAAAATGTTTCAAATGATATATCTGAAATGATGCTAATATCCATAATATATAAATAAGAAAAAATTATAAATGAAGAGTAAAAATACAAATAATTCAGTTACAACACAGGCCAATTATCTGTATAGAAACGTCTCAAAAATGCAATAAATGCATGAATATGTGATCAACATGAGTCATTAGAAAATTGTAAATGTAAATTACAATGAAACTTTGTATCTACTAGAATAAATATAATCTAAGAAAAAGTAGCAAGTATTGGTGATAGTGAGGAATATACATATCATGCTGGTGGAAATATAAAATATTGCAAGTGTGTTGTAAAACATTGAATTTCTTCAAAATGGGTAAAACCTAAAAAAAATTATGCTAAGTGAAATGTGCCAGTCACAAAAGACCACATATCTTGGGATTTCTTTTGTATGGAATTTCAAGAGTAGGCAAATATATAGAGAAAGTAAGTCAATAATGGAAAACTAGGGCTGGGGGTATGGGGTATGAATTGGGAATGAGCGTGACTACTAACAGGTATGGAGTTACTTTTTGAGTTAAACAAAATAGTTTTGAATTGTAAGGATGGTTTCACAACAATGTGTATACACCAAAAATTATTGAAATTTTTACTTTAAATGGGTGAATTATAGGACATGGGAATATTTCATTAAGGCTGTTAATAAAGAAAAAAATAAAGAAGGGGCTCATGAAGGGAAAATAACCCAGGGTCCATAAATGTCATATTGTTAGTCTTTTAAATGGTAACTACACGTACACTACCAAAACTGAAACAGGAAGAAATAGAAAATTTGAACAGACCCATAACCAGTAAGGAAATCGAATTAGTAATTAAAAATCTCCCAAAAAACAAGAGTCCAGGGCCAGGTGGCTTTCCAGGGGAAATCTACCAAACATTTAAGCAAGAGTTAACACCTATTCTCTTGAAGCTGTTCCAAAAAAAATAGAAACTGAAGGAGAACTTCCAAACTCTTTCTATGAAGCCAGCATTACCTTGATTTCAAAACCAGAGAGACCCCAATAAAAAGGAGAACTATAGACCGGTTTCCCTGATGAACATGGATGCAAAAATCCTCAACAAGATATTAGCCAACCGGCTCCAACAATACATTAAAAAATATATTCACCACGACCAAGTGGGATTTATACCTGGGATGCAGGGCTGGTTCAATATACGCAAAACAATTAACACATCAATCAAAGAAAGTACAAGAACTATATGATCCTCTCAATAGATGCAGAGAAAGCATTTGACAAAATACAGCATCCGTTCTTGATAAAAACCCTCAAGAAAGTAGGGATAGAAGGATCATACCTCGAGCCATATATGAACAACCCAACGCTAATATCATCTTCAATGGGGAAAAACTGACAGCTTTCCCACTAAGGTCAGGAACAAGACAGGGATGTCCACTCTCACCACTGTTATTCAACATAGTATTGGAAGTCTTAGCCTCTGCAATCAGACAACACAAAGAAATAAAAGGCATCCAAATCGGCCAGGAGGAGGTCAAACTTTCACTCTTCGCAGATGACATGATACTCTATATGGAAAACCCAAAAGATTCCACCGAAAAACTGCTAGAACTGATTCATGACTTCAGCAAAGTTGCAGGATACAATATCAATGCACAGAAATTGGTTGCATTCCTGCACACCAACAATGAAGCAACAGAAAGAGAAATCAAGGAATCGATCCCATTTACAATTGCAACAAAAATTATAACATACCTGGGAATAAATGTAACCACAGAGGTGAAAAATCTATATGCTGGAAACTATAGACAGCTTATGAACGAAATTCAAGAAGACACCAAAAAATGGAAAAAGATTCCATGCTCCTGGATAGGAAGAGCAAATATTGTTAAAATGTTGATACTACCCAAAGCAATCTGCATATTCAATGCAATCCCTATCAAAGTAACACCAGCATTCTTCACAGAGCTAGAACAAATAATCCTAAAATTTGTATGGAACCAGAAAAGACCCCGAATAGCCAAAGCAATCCTGAAAAAGAAAACCAAAGCAGGAGGCATCACAATCCCGGACTTCAAGCTATACTACAAAGCTGTAATCATCAGGACAGTATGGTACTGGCACAGGAACAGACACTCAGATCAATGGAACAGAATAGAGAACCCATCAATGGACCCACAAACGTATGGCCAACTAATCTTTGACAAAGCAGGAAAAAAATATCCAATGGAATAAAGACAGTCACTTCAGCAAGTGGTGCTGGGAAAACTAGACAGGGACATGCAGAAGAATGAGGCTGGACCACTTTCTTACACCATACACAAAAATAAACTCGAAATGGATGAAAGACCTCAATGGAAGGCAGGAAGCCATCAAAATCCTCGAGGAGAAAGCAGGCAAAAACCTCTTTGATCTTGGCCAGAGCAACTTCTTACTCAACACGTCTCTGGAGGCAAGGGAAACAAAAGCAAAAATGAACTACTGGGACTTCATCAAAATAAAAAGCTTCTGCACAGCAAAGGAAACAATCAGTAAAACTAAAAGGCAACTGACAGAATGGGAGAAGATATTTGTACACGACATATCAGATAAAGGGTTAGTATCCAAAATCTATAAAGAACTTATCAAACCCAACACCCAAAAAAAACAAAGAATCCAGTGAAGAAATGGGCAAAAGACATGAACAGACACTTTTCCAAAGAAGACATCCAGATGGCCAACCGACACATGAAAAAATGCTCAACTTCACTCATCATCAGGGAAATACAAATCAAAACCACCATGAGATATCACCTACACCTGTCAGAATGGCTAACATTAACAACTCAGGCAACAACAGATGTTGGCGAGGATGCGGAGAAAGAGGATCTCTTTTGCATTGTTGGTGGGAATGCAAGCTGGTGCAGCCACTCTGGAAAACAGTGTGGGGGTTCTTCGAAAAACTAAAACTAGAACTACCCTATGACCCAGCAATTGCCCTACTAGGCATTTATCCAAGGGATACAGGTGTGCTGTTTCAAAGGGACACATGCACCCCCATGTTTATACCAGCACTATCAACAATAGCCAAAGTATGGAAAGAGCCCAAATGTCCACCGATGGATGAATGGATGAAGAAAATGTGGTACATATATATATATATATATATATATATGTGCCAAGATATGTGGTCTTATATATATAAATATAATATAATATATATTATATATATTATAATATATATTATATATAATAATATATATTATATATTATATATTATATATTATATAATTATATAATAATATATATTATATATTATATATTATATATATATAATATATATATATATATATATAAATCCCAAGATATGTGGTCTTACATATATATATATAAGATATGTGGTACATATATATATATATATATATGTGTGTGTGTGTGTGTGTGTGTATGTATATGTACATATATATATATGTATACACATATATATATAACGGAGTATTACCCGGCAAGCAAAAACAACGAAATCTTGCCATTTGCAACTTTGTGGATGGAACTGGAAGGTATTATGCTAAGTGAAATTAGTCAGTCAGAGAAAGAGAAATATCATATGAATTCACTCATATGAGGAGTTTAAGAGACACAAGAGATGAACATAAGGGAAGGGAAACAAGAATAATATAAAAACAGGGAGGGGGACAAAACAGAAGAGACTCATAAATATGGAGAACAAACTGAGGGTTACAGAGGGGGTTGTGGGAGGGGGGATGGGCTAAATGGGTAAGGGCACTAAGGAATCTACTCCTGAAATCATTGTTGCACTATATGCCAACTAATTGGGTTGTAAATTTAAAAATAAATAAATAAACAAACAAATAAATAAATAAAATTAATAATTAAAAAAAAACTATTGGGACTACAGCAAAATTAAAAGCTTTTGCACAGCAAAGGGAGCCATCAACAAAACGAAAAGAAACCTACTGAATGGGAGAATCTATTTGAAAATTATTTATCCAATAAGGGGTTAATATCCAAACTGTATAAAAACTTATACAGCTGAACAGCAAACATCAACAGCAAACAGTCTGATTGAAAAGGGACAACGGACCTGAATAGACATTTTTTTTTTTCCTAAGGACATACGGATCGCCAACAGACACATGAAAAGATGCTCCATATCATGAATCATCAGAAAAATGCAAATCAAAACCACAATGGGATATCACCTAGTCACACTATTTAGGCAAGAAAACCGAAAAGAAAGGCATCCAAGTCACAAAGACAGAAGTAAAATTACCTGTTTTCAGATGACATGATCTTATATGTAGAAAAAACCCCAGGGAATCCAAAAACGCTGTTAGAAGTGATTAATGAGCTTGGTAAAGTACCAGGTAACAAAATCAAGATAGGAAAATCAGTTGGTCTCTATACACTAGCAGGAAACTGTCTGAAGATTAAATTAAGAAAACACCACCACTTCCAACAGAAAATTAAGGAATAAAATGTTTAGGAATAAACTTAACTAAGGTGGTGAAAGACATACACTGAAAACTACAAAATACTGATGAAACAAATTAAAGAAGACACAAGTAAGTGGAAAGATATGCCATGTTCATAAATTAGAAACGTAATATTGTTAAAACGTCTGTACTACACAAAATGATCTACAGATTCAATGCGGTCCCAGCAAAATACCAATGACATTGTTCACAGGAATAACCAAAACACAATCCTAACATTTGTATGGAACCACTAAATACCGAACCCCAAATAGCCAAAACAACTTGAGAAAGGATAACATGCATGGAGTCATTGCACTTCTTGAATTCAAAATACATTACAAAACAAGCTTAATTAAAACAGCATGGTATTGGCATAAAAACAGACATATAGACCAATGGAACAGAATAGAAATCCCAGAAATGGCCAACTGATTTTTGACAAGGGTTCCAATAATACACAATGGGGAAAGGATGGTCTCTCCAACAAATGGTGCTGGAGAAAAATGGATATCCACATCCAAAAGAATAAAAATAGACCCTTATATTTCACCATACCAAAAAATCTACTCAAAATGAATTAAAGATTTAAATGTAAGACCTGAATCTGTAAATCTCCTAGAAGAACACTTAGGGAAAAAGCTCCATGGCATTGGTCTAGGCAATGATTCCTTGGACATGACACCAAAGCACAATGACAAAAGTAATAATAGACACGTGGGAATACATCAAACCAAAAAATATCTGCATGGCAAAGAAAACAATCAACAATGTGAAAAGGCAACCTATGGAATGGGAGAAAATATTTGGAAACCATATAGCCAAAAGGGGGTGAATATCCAAAATATATTGGAAACTCCTACCAATCAAACAAACACCACAAATAACCCAATGAAAAAATGGGCTAAGGATCTGACTAGGCATTTCTCCAAGAATATGTACAAATGGTCAAACAGTATATGAAAGGATGCTTGGAATCACTAATCACCGGAGAAATACAAATCAAAACCATAATAAGATATCACCTAATACCTGTTAGGATGGTTGTTATTAAAAAAAAATGATAAGACTTGTTGGTGAGGTTATGAAGCAATTTGAACCCTTGTACACTATTGGTGGGAATACAAAATACTGCAGCTGCTATGGAAAATAATATGTAGGGTTTTCAAAAAATTAAATATATAGCTAACATATGATTCTGCAGTCCCACTTCTGAATCAGAATGTCAAAAAGATTTCTGCACTCCCATAAATCATTGCAGCATTATTCACAATACTCAAGATATGAAAACAAACTACATGTTTATCAACAGATACCTTCATAAAGAAAATTTGGTATATACACACAACGGAATACTACTCAGCCTTAAAAACAGGAGGAAATCCTGTCATATATGACAACATGGATGTACCTGGAGGACATTATGCTGAGTGAAATAAGCCAGTCACAGAAGGACACATACTGCATGATTCCACTTGTATGAGCTACCTAAAATAGCTTTAGAGAAACAGAGATAAAAATGGTGGTTGGCAAGAGCTGGAAGGAAGACGAGAGGTGGATTGGTGTCCAATGGGTATAAGGTCAACAGTTGTACAAGATTAGTAGGCCCCATAAATCTGCTGCATGACATCGTGCCTATGGTTAATAATACTTCATCATGCACTTAAAAATGTGTCATGAGGGTAGACAAAATGTTAAATGTTTGTACCACAATTTAAAAACTGTAGTATGTAACATACAATGGAGTGCTATTCTGCCTTACAAAGGAATAAAATTCTGATACATGCTGCAATGTGGATGAACCTTGAAGACATTATGCTAATTGACATATACCAGCTACAAAAGGACAAATACTGCATGATTCCACTTACATGAAGTACATACTATAGTCAAATATAGAGAGACAGAGTGTAGTACAGTGGTTACCAGGGATTGGGGGTAGGGGAGAATGGAGATTTGCTGTTTAATGGGTACCGAGTTTCAGTATGGGATCATAAAAAGTTCTGGAGATGGATAGTAGTGACGGTCGCACAACAATGTGAGTGTACTTAATTCCACTGAACTTTACATTTAAAAGTGGTTAATATGGTAAATTTTACGTTATATATACATATACATATATATATACATATACAAATATATATACACATACATATGTATATATATACATACATATGTATATATATATACATATACAAATATATATATATATATATATATGTGTGTGTATATATATATACATATGTATATATATATTTGCCACAGTAAAAATAAAGCATAACTGCCTCTTTAAACAAAATTATAACAATGTGCTGTGGAGTTTATAAAATACGTGGCAGTAATATATATGGCAACATAACATAAAGAGCACATGGGGAGGAATGGAAGCTTACTACTATGAATTTTTAACAGTACTTGTGAAGTGGTATGATGCCCCTTGAAGGGAGACCATGATAAAGCAAGACTGTGTATTATAAACCCTGAAGCAACCACTAAAATAGTTTTAGCTAGTATGCCAAGAAGAGAGAAATTTGAAATCATTAAAAAAATGTTCAATTATTCCAAAATAAGTTTTAAAAAGAGGGAAATGGTAAAAAAGGAAAGATTGGAAGGATAGGGAATGATCAAACGATGTGCCAACTAAAATAAACATAGTGTAAATATGAAGACACCGTTTAAATTTAAATGTAAAATTGTATTATATATATTACATATAATATACTAACGGTGATCAAAAAGAACCTGGGGGTGCCTGGGTGGCTCAGTCAGTTAAGCATCTGAGTCTTGATTTCTGCTCAGGTCATGATCTCATGGTTCTTGAGATCAAGCCCCACATCGGGTTCTGTGCTGACAGTGCAGAGCCTGCTTGGGATTCTCTCTCTCCCTCTTTCTCTCTCTGCCCCTTCTCTCTCTCTCTCTCTCTCTCTCTCTCTCTCTCTCTCTCTCTCAAAATAAATTAAATAAACATCAAAATGAACCTGGAGCAGCTATATGAATCTCAGACTCAAGAAGACATAAAACTCCTGGACATTTCTGCATCTAACAGAGGTTCAGCATGCAAGAAACGAACAAACAAACAAAAAAACTAATGAGGTTACAAGGAGAACTAATAAAATCCACAGTTATCGTTGGAGATTTCAACAGTCCTCTCCCAGTAATAGAACAATGGAAAGAAAATCAGCAATGAGGTAGAACTGAGCAAGGCCATCAATCACATGAAACATATTGACATTTATAGAATATCTCATCCATAGAAAGGAGAATACAAATTATATTTAAGAGCATATGGAACATTCACAAAATTAAATCATATCTTGGTTCATGAAACAAGCCTTACTAGACTTAAAATAATGGGAATTCAAAAAAAAAGTATGTTCTCAGACTACGTTGAAATTAAAGTAGAAATTAATAAACAGAAAAATCTAGTAACACTTGGAATTAAACAGCACACCTCTAAGTAACCTGTGGGTCAAAAAGGCAGTCTCAATTGAAATTAGAAACTAGGTTGAACTGAACAATAATTAAAATACAAAATATCAAAGTTTGTGGGATGCAGCTAAGGCAGTGTTTACAGAGAAAATTGTAGATTTAAATGCTTAAGTTAGAAAAGAAGAAAGGACTCAAGTTAGTAACCTAAGATTCACTCCTAGGAAAGGATAAAAAGAGGAGCAAAGTGAAATCAAATCAAGCAGAAAGAAGAAAATAAGACAGAAGCCAAAATCAATGTGACTGAGACAGAAAAACAATAGAGAAAATCTATGAAACAACAAACAAAAACTTATACTTGACTTGGAAAATATTAGTAAATTGGTAACCTCTCACAAGAATGACCAACATAAAAGGTGTGAAGATATAAATATCAATATAAAGAATGAAAAAGGAGATGTTGCTACAGACTTGGAAACATTAAAACAGGATATTGCAAACAACTCGATGTTGAAAACTGGACAATCTAGGTAAAGATGCACTAATTCCTCAAAGAACAAAAACTACTAAAATGCCCCCAAGATCAAATAGATAACACGAATATCCCTATAACTGTTAAATAAATTGAACTTGTAGTCAAATACATTTTGAAAAGGAAATCTCTTGGTACTCATGATTTCCTTGGGAGAAACTTCCAAACAGTTAAAGAAATAATACCTACCATATACAAATGTGCAAAAAATTGAAGGGGAAGGAATGCTTCAAAACTCCACAACTTATTTTGAGAGGCTGAAGTTACCCGGATACTAAAACCAGATAAAGACATTACCAAAAACGTGATCTATAGTCCAATACCCCAACACCTTTAGAACATAGATGCAAAAAATTGTCAGAAGAATGTTAGGAGATCATATCCAGCACAATATTATAAATAATGATACACTATGACCAAGAGAAATATAGGCTGTTTCAATGTTTGGAAATTAATCAGTGTAATCCATCATATTAACAAATTAAAGAAGCAAAAACACACGATTATCACAATAGATGTGGGAAAAGCATTTGACAAAGTGCAACATGCATTCATGATTAAAATTCTCATCAAAGTAGGAATTGAAGTATACTTCCTCGAACACATAAAACACATTTACAAAAAAAACCATGCAGCTAACATTATACTTAATGTTAAATTACTGAATTACTGAATGCATTTTCCCTGAGATCAGAGGCAAGGTAAAGAAGTTCCTAACATTGCACTGAAAGTCTGAGTCAATGGAATAAGGCAAGAAAAGGAAATAAAAATGCATACAGTTTGGAAAGGAAGATGTAAAATGATTCTTACTCACAGTCAATATGATGGTCTACATAGAGAAGAAAAAATAATCTAAAAAAGAACTTCTAAAACCAATAAGGCAGTTTAACAAGGTGGCAGGATACAAAGTCAACACACCAAAATCAAACTTACTTCTATACCCTAGAAACGCACAATTTAATGCAAAAAATGAACCTCACATGAATCTGACACGCAGAAATGAACTCAAAGTGGATCAAAGTTATAAACATAAAACTATGAAACTTTTAGAATAAAACAGAATAAACCATAATAAATTAGGATTAGGCAAGGACTTCTTAGATGTGGTATCAAAATAATGATGTGTAAATGAAATCATTGAGAAATTGGGCAACTTTGAGGTTGAAAACTTTTGTTCTACTTAAGACACTATTAAAGCAGGAAAGAATAAGCTTCAGCCTAGAAGAAAACATTTGCAAACCAAATATCTGAAACAGGATTTGTATACAGAATATGTAAGGAAATCTCAAACCTCCTCAATAAGTAAACAAACAACCTAGTCTGCTGTAAAGCGAGCAACAGACACGGTAACTTCAATCAAGATGATATAAGGATGGCACATAAGCACATGAACAGTGTTCAACATCATTAACTATTAAGAACATGCAAACAAAATTAGCCAACCCACACCTAGTTGGATGACTAAAACCACACACACACACACACACACACACACACACACGTGTAAATCATTCTCAAAGTGACAAAATTATACTAATAGAGAATACATCAGTGGTTGCTGGGGGTTGGGCCCAAGGTGGTGGTGATGGAATAGTTGTGTATCCTCGTTGTGGTGATGGTTACACTAATCTATACATTTGTTAAAATTCATATGCCAAAGGGAAAATAAAACAAATTTTACAGTGTGATAATTTGTGAAACTAAAAATTAAAAACCTATGCACACACATACACACACACGATATACCAGTACACACCAATTAGAATGGCTATAGTTAAATGTGCTGATTTTATCAAGTGCCGGTAGGGATGTAGAACTTGAATACACCACTGGCATAAAATGTAAAATGTTACAACTACATTGGAAAACGTGTTTGGCAGTGTTTTAATCAATTTAAGCTGCCGCAACAAAATACCACAGACTGAGTGGCTTATAGGCAACAGGAATGCAGTTGTTACAGTTCTGAAGGCTAGGCTGTCCAACATCATGGTCACCTTTTGGCAAGAGCCTTCTTCCTGGTTTGTGCCGGGTGCCTTCTCACTGTATTCTCACTTGGTGAAAGGGGTGAGCTAGTTCTCTGGAGCCTCTTTTACAAGGACATTAGTGCCATTTTTGAGGGCTCTACCATCATGACCGAGTTACCACCTAAAAGTGCCCCCCCCGCAAATACCACCACCTTGGGCATTAGGATTTCAATATGTGAATATCGGGGGGACACAAACATTCAGACAGGCAGTTTCTTAAAATATTACACATACACTTGTCATATGATCTGGTCATTCTACACCTAAGAAATTGCCCATGTGAAAGGAAAGCATATGTATATGAGTGTCCAGAGCAGCTTTATTTGGAAAAAAAAAAAAAAAAACAATGAAACATTCCTAATGTCCATCAACACATGAATTGATGGAAATTAAAAAAAAAAAAAAGAAAAGAAAAGTGGTATTTCCATATAATGGAATGCTCCTAGCAATAAAAGGAAATTAACTATTGATACACACTACAACACCAATGGATTTCAACATGGTGAGTGTAAGAAGCCAGAAAAAAAAAATGAGTATACACATTATTATTAAATTTATTTGAAATTCCAGAAAATGCAAACTAATGTATATTCACACAAAGCAGATCAGTAGCTGCCTGGGGACTGGAAAGAGTGAGGAGAGGCAGGAGCCAGGGAGTATAAAGGAGAAGGAGCAGGAAATTCATCACATGGAAATGTCACATCGAAATGTACCCCTCGGTGTGTGTGTGTGTGTGTGTGTGTGTGTGTGTAAGGAAAAGGCAATAAATAGGATTACATGGAGTGCCTCCAAGTTGCTGGCAAGATCCTAGTCCTTAAGGAGGGTAGCGATCACACATTCTGCCATATTAATGTACAAATGAGAAAATAAATTAGTTTTATATATGCTTCTATATTTGTGAGACATTTAAGAAAATGTATGTAAACACCAGAATAATAGATAGATAAATAGATAGATAGATAGATAGATAGATAGATAGATCTACCTAGCTATTTCCTGCTACCACAGTAATAAAGGCCACTGTCCAAGTTCCTCTCTGTTTCTCCCTGTGAGTGACCTCATGTGGCCCTGTGTGGTGTGCCATGCCTTCCATCCTCTGAGGGACTAGGAGTAATAAACTCTTCTTTCAAAGGCAGTTCTCTCCCTTTCTGTCATTTTACCATACCTGATTAAAGCTAATCCTGGGTACATGTTAAAACAGAAGGCTGGCAAGTCCAAAACCTGTAGGGTGGGCTGTCAGGCTGGAGACCAAGGGAGAGCTGATGCTGCAGAATCCCTCCTGATCAGGAGGAGGTCTGTTCAGGCCTTCAGCTAATTACATGATACCCATATGTATTAAGGGGGACGATATGATTCACTCAAGGTCCACCTATTTAAATGTTAAATCTCATTCAGAATACCTTCATAGAAACATCCAGAACAAAGTTTGACCACATATGTGGACACAGTGGCCCAACCAAGTTGACACATAAAATTAACCATCACAAGTCCACCTCTGGTCATCTTGGTACCCATATGCATCCCCTTAAAATGTACTTAATCTTCAAATAAAGACAGTAACAAGGTCATACTTCTACCTATCATGATACAATTATCCTGCGTACAAACAAAAACACACTATCCCTTTCACCACAAGAGGATGCAAAGCCATTAAGAGATGTTTACTCTCTCTCTGATATCCTCTAACTTAACTACTATGATGCAAATGTGACAATGCTTAAATTATATATCAGTTCAATGTATCTTATGTCATGAGATAAGAGGATAACAGAAGGAAGAAAAAGTTATTAGACAGACAGGTATAAATGCAGGAACATATTTCTAACAAAACAAGGAAGAAATACTCATAACAATTAATGTTTCCCTTTCTGTAACTAGTCACGTGGCCATAGCTGGTATTCATAACTACCTTCTTTTACTAACTCATTCCACATTTCCTTTGTCCTCAGCAAGCACCTCAGCTGGCCATGGTTCTTTATCTGGTAGGGTATCCCAGGCCTTCATTCCTGAAGGACCTGGGCCATTAGTAGTCCTTCCTGAATTTGGTTGTTGTAGTTTTCCATTGAGCTTAATTACAGGGCATGTTATTACTAAGGGAGGCCTTAAGGGGCCTCCTGTATTCTAGACATACTCTTCCATGCCTCTCTTGTGGAGTGACAGTCCAATTTCCACTTGGTGGTCAGGATCAATAACTTCAGTCAGCACACTAATTCCCTTCTTTGCCTGCTGATTGAGGGGCGTGAAGAGCCTAAAGTGGCTGGGTGGCAGTCTTATTTTCCAATTCAATGCAATCATTATTGTGTCTCTTGGTGGAGGTGTTCCTCCCTTTGGAACAAAGACCTCTATCCAGGCCAGTGGAGCATAAGGTCATGGGGACAGGAAGCCAACTTTGTGCTAGTGGATCACTAGGGTGTGACAATGGGTGGTCCAACTCCCATTTACACCCTTTGATTCTTGGACCTGTGAACCCTGGCTATGGCAGAAATAGCACCATACATTGGATGGTGAATCAGAGCATATACAGCCTCCTGGAGAGCCTTGCCCCAGCCCTGCAAGGTATCGCCACCTAGCTGCTGCTGTAACTAGGTCTTCAAAAGTCCTTTCTTAAGAGGACCTGACCTCCCCTATATTCAAGAGGCTCTGTGTCTATAAACTGGCTCAAGTCTGGGAATTAGTTGAGGGGATGTGACTATTTTTATTTCCAAGTTAGACTTTTTGTTCATTTGACCTAGAATTTTTGTGGCTATACAGATCAAGTAAATATTTAGTAGGCTTCCTAAATGTTTCTCTTCTAGGAACATCATGATCAACTAGCCAATGCTATAGGCCTCTGGAAGCCAGACTATTCTAATTCCTGCTTTGACTATGCTGTCCATTATGGTAATCATGTCCACCTTACCTTTGGAGGTTGAGTGATGCCACTTGGCCCCTGCCACCCAGGAATACAATTACTCCCATTGCCTTTAGGTTCCTTTACTCAGTAGCAGCGATTCTCACTGTAAGTTCTGGTCTACAGATAAGAGTGATGTCCCAGCAGGCCCCTAAAGGTGAGGTAAAAAGTGTAACCCATGAGAAGGTGTGCTCTTCAAGGGTGGAGTTCTTCAAAGATGCTGGGGCTCCCCTCAAAAATGCATTTTTCACAGTCGTGGTGAAGGGTGTGCCCTGCAGACCCTCCCAGGGTAGGTGAGTAGGTCTTAAATGACAAATCTACTCCAACATTCAAACATCCCTAAGACTTTAAATCCTTTCTTCTACAGTAAACCAAGGGCAGGGCTTGCATTTCTAGCTCACTTACTGCAGACTACACTTTGGATCACGTGTTAACCAACCAAAAAAAGTTTCAGAGCCCTTTCTAACTTTCTGTGCTGCAACATTAAATGAAGCATCTCTGCTTAGTGGGCCCATGTCAATAAATTCACCCTAATCCAAGGATATGTTCCTTACACCATTACCCCACATCCTTAATATCCATTCCCACACATGTCTCCCTATTTCTGTCTGTATGAATTAGAAAAAAAAAACTAGTAGCTCTTTTGGAGTGCAGTACACCTTCTCATGGGCTACACGTTTTACCTCACCTTTAGGGGCCTGTTGGGACTTGAGTCTTGTTATAGATGTAGAAGCAGAGAGAGGTGGTCGGTGGGAGGGTCCTCGGGGGCATCATCAGTGTCTTTCAAGGAAACGTCCTCAGGCATTATGTTTTCCATTATACTTTCTTCAGGCAATGCAGGGCTAATCTCTCCCCACTGGGGATGGAGAGGCGGCTTCTACTAGTAACGATGACTCATGATGTTAAGGACTCAATGTTCCCAGTTTCATTACTGGTCTTCCCCCATGTTCCCAATCCCATCTTTAGGATCCCATTGCTTCCCAATTGATGCCTACACTTTAATGGTGGATGTGCAGTGAGGTTTGGAATTCAAGTTCCATTGTAATTCAGCCATTGGATGAGACTCTCATCTCAGCCCTGTGGCTCCAGGAGATAAGGGGTCTCTTTCAGGGTAGATATAGAAACTTTCAGGCCAGACATAGAAGCTTTCAGGTCATTTATGAAGTGTTTGAGTGAGGAATTTGAATCTCTGAGCTCATTCTTTTCTTTTTCCCACTTTGTCCAGTGACATTAGGAGCAACCAACAATTCCCATTGTACTCCTTAGTTTCACAAAAAATGTTTTCACGTATCATGTACATGCCCTCTCAGATCCCTGCCTTGTATGAGTATTTGATTAGGAGTATGCAATAGTGATATTTTGTGTATCTCTATTGCCACATCAGGCCATAGACTATGAGTGTGCTCTTTACTATTGGAAATAGAGTTATTAGTGTCTTTAAATATAATCAAATTAGAGAACCAACTCCAGAACCCCACAACCAATTCAGAAAACTCATCCTTAACATTCTGTTCTTTAGAAAAAGAGAAAGAGAGAGAGAGAGAGAGAGAGAGAGAGAGAGAGAGATTCTGTTCTTTAGAGCCAGTTCTGGTATCAAAATCAGCATGAGTCAGGGTTCTGCAGAGAAAAAGACCAATAGGATGCAGTGTGTGTGTGTGTGTGTGTGTGTGTGTGTGTGTGTGTGTGTAGAGACAGACAGACAGACAGACAGAGATACAGAGAGAAACAGAGACAGAGAGACAGAGAGAAATTTATTTCAAGGAACTGGCTCGTGATTATGGAGACTGGTAAATCCAAAGCCTGCAGGATTGGCTGACAAACTAGAGACCCACATAAGAACCAATGTTGCAGCTCAAGTCTAAAGGCCATCTGCTGCAGAACTGCCTCTTGCTCAGCAGAGGTCAGTCTTTTGCTCTGTTCAGGCCTTCACCAGATTGGATGAGGCCCACCCACATTATAGAGGGCAATTTGCTTTGCTCAAAATTCACGGATTTAAAAGTTATTCTCATCCAAAAAACACTCTCACAGAATCATCCATAATAATGTTTGATCACATATCTGGGCACCATGACCCAGCCAAACTGGGTCACATAAAATTAACCATTATGCTTTATCATTTCTGTCCTTCTTTCCCTCTCTCTTCCTTTATTTTTAACACATGGCAAAATGTTCACAGCTGTTGGTTTACACATATTTTTTTTTCACATTTTAGGCATTTATATTTCCTTCTTACATGCCAGAAGACTGCATTTCAGAGAAGCGAGGTGATTTTCTCAAGGCTAAACAGCCAATATTTGGCCATCCCAGGAATCAAACCCAGATCTTCTGACTTAAGATTCCTGGCTCTTTCTAATGATTTTAGTTCCCAAAACCTCAGCTGAGAGTGCACTGAAAGTTGCGACACTGCCCATATTTTAAACCACGTATTGACATCCATAGTATCTCTGGAGTCACCTTGGTTTCTGTGATGTACCATTTGCAGGATGTGGGGCAAGGGTGAGCATTCTCAGTGCCATACTCTAGATTACTTTTTATTATTTCTGGATGTATTATATTACCTTTATGTTGCCTTGGACAGATAGCAGCACTCAAGAGACAGTGGAGTTGATGGTGTGGTTCTGGAAGGAGTAAGATGGATAGGGTTCTCTTTTCCATTTAGCCCATTTACCTTTTGAACAGGAAGTGCCAGTGAGTCAGTCCAGTAATGGCTGGGGCATTATTATTAAGCCTCCGCTCCTTAGGCTGCCACCTTATTTATTCTTCACAGTAGATAATGTTATCACCTTTTACAATGGGCCTGGATGGACTCTGCTGTCTCAGGTTCAGCACCATTTTGTGGCTGAAACAGCAAACAAAGATTTTTATTTTTATTTTTTTTAAAGATTGTATTTTTAGATGATAAGCCTCTTAAATGTTAATGGATCAGATGGTATACCTTAAGCCTGAATTACCCTCTATTTCATTGACAGTTTTTTAATAATAGGAATTAAATTATATGCTTCACAGGATGGGTGGAGAGAGGTGCAGAATAAATAGACAGAACCTTGGGAATCCAAGCTCGTGCAGCCATTCTGGAGAACAGTATGGAGGTTCCTCAAAAAACTAAAAATAAAACTACCCTATGACCCAGCAATTGCACTACTAGGCATTTATCCACGGGATACAGGTGTGCTGTTTCGAAGGGACACATGCACCCCCATGTTTCTAGCAGCACTATCAACAATAGCCAAAGTATGAAAAGAGCCCAAATGTCCACCAATGGATGAATGGATAAAGAAGGCGTGATATATATATATATATATATATATATATATATATATATATACACACACACACACACACACACACACACACACACACACATATTGGAGTATTACTCAGCAATAAAAACAATGAAATCTTGTCATTTGCAACTACGTGGATGGAACTGGAGGGTATTATGCTAAGTGAAATTAGTCAGTCAGAGAAAGACAAAAATCACATGACTTCACTCATATGAGGACTTTAAGAGACAAAACGGGTGAAGATAAGGGAAGGGAAACAAGAATAATATAAAAACAGGGAGGGGACAAAACAGAAGAGACTCATAAATATGGAGAACAAACTGAGGGCTGCTGGAGGGGTTGTGGGAGGGGGGATGGGCTAAATGGGCAAGGGGCATCAAGGGATCTACTCCTGAAATCATTGTTTCACTATATGCAAACTAATTTGGATGTAAATTTAAAAAAATAAAAAAATTAAATTAAAAAAATAAAACCTGATGATTTCAATGAAAATAATACAATGGTCTCAGCAAATTAAACCTTAAAGTTGAATTAATTAATTAATACCATATTAATTTGTTTTTTTACAAAACCTTTATTCTTGCATAAAATACCTACAAACCAGGAAAGTTTAATAGAGTTCCATGATGGCTCCAAGGCACTATCCTGTATATCATGATAACAACAACAGGAGATTCAAGAGGGCATACTCAATTCAAGCCAGTGAATCTCATTGGCATCTTTGTGCCTGGCGCTGTGCTAGTGACTGTAAGGAATTCAAGGATGTAACCACTTTGAGGCGGGGGGGAGGGGGAAGGTATGAATTTATCCACAAGCACACATTTCTGGTGGCCCTTTAGGCAGCCAGTGTTGTTCCAGGCACCATGGTACTCAGAGAAGAAACTTAAAGTGTTCACTCTTTAGTGAGATTTAGTGAGCTTAGAATCTAGTTGGGAATAATAGTGAGACATAAAGCCTTATGCATCAGGGAAGAAGTAGAGTAGCCATTAATCGTTGGGCTGTAAGTGCAATTAGGTTTCCAAGAACGATATTGAGGTGGACTGGTGCATTTGGAAAGGGGGTGGGAGAGGATTGCAAAATGGAGACTCAGAGGGCAGATAGGATTTATACAGACAGAGGAGAGGAGAGAAGGTATTCCTAGGAGAATGAGGAGAAAAGTGAACATGGGCACAGAGATGGGAATGAGCATGGCAAATGTGGGAAAGAGCAAGAAGAGCTCTCAGGACATGAAAGGAAGAAATGTTGGCAATATCATAGAACTGGCCTCATGGAGCCATGGAGTGCACAGTGGACTAAGAACCAGAGGGCCTGAATTCCCAAAGGTATTATCCTGGTTCTGTACTTACTACATGGGTGGCCTTGGTTAGGTCAGGTAGATGTTTTGTGCCCTGGTGCCCTGATTTACTCATGGTCACGTGAGGATACTGACAGTAGCCTGCTGCTCTCTCATGCTTGTTGCAAAAACCACAAGAGACGATGCCTGAAGAAGTGTTTTTTTTTTTTTTTAAATAGAAAAATTAAAATGAGGACCCCTTCTTCCACTTTATATTACACCAGCATGGTGAAGAAATGGCTCCTGAGTCTGCAGTAGGATTTGTTTTCTAGTCAGCTTCAGGCAGAGGGTTACTGCATGTGGGGACAGGGGGTGCTTCTTAGTTGACATGAAGGCAATTTTTGCCCCTGTAGAGGGCCAGGCCTGGAAGCCTCAACCCAGGGGAGACAGATCATCCATGCAAGAGGTGTTTCTTGGGTTCTCCGCTGGGTTGTATGACCTCTCTGAAAGAGGTCCCTGTTCTCTGACATCAGATGAAAGAAGTCATGAAACTGTACACAAAGGCCAGTGAGGTGTGGTGGAAAGAGACCTGGACCTGGAATGAAATCTATCTGACATCTGATTTTAGGGTTTGCCCCATACTAAACATGTGAACTTAAGCAAGCAGCTTGCTATCTCTGGGCCCTGGTTCCCTCATCCGTCAAATTGAAGTAAAAACAACACGCTCCACTTCCTTATAGAGTGGGTTATTGCAGGGGTCAAATGCACAACACATGAGAGGTTTCTGTAAACTCTAAAGTGGTAGGCCAACTTGGCTTATTTTTATTTTTCTTATTAATGAATGTAAACAGTTTTCTGACCAGTTGCTATCTACTATTTTGGCCTGCTCTATCATCACATCTGAAAGGTTATACTTCAGACAGCTAGTTGTACCTTACCACAGTATTAGCACTGCAGTTAAGGCTGAATTCTTAGGGTTCCTGTATAATTAAACCAGAACTCCAACTTAGGATACAGATCACAGAGTCACAAACCA
Organism: Panthera pardus; assembly: GCF_024362965.1. Taxonomy (NCBI): domain Eukaryota; kingdom Metazoa; phylum Chordata; class Mammalia; order Carnivora; family Felidae; genus Panthera; species Panthera pardus. The sequence goes on along the minus strand of NW_026526840.1, from coordinate 79,687 downwards.
TTTGAGGGTGGGGGAAAGTTTGGATCTGCAGTTAAAACACAAGGGCAAATTCACTCAGCTCTATTTTACTCCACATGATCATTTGCTTTATGTGGGCAAGAACACAGAGCTCAACAGGGTTTTCAGAATATTCTAGTTAACAAAAGTGTTCCCACTCACCTTCACTACTCTACAACCCTAACACTAGTCTGGATAAACCTGCACTAGTTTAGTGTCCTCTCAGTACTAGCATTCTAGCGCTGGCAGTCTTCCCCTATCTCTCCGCAGGAAAACAAAGAAAAGAAAAGAAAAGAAAAGAAAAGAAAAGAAAAGAAAAGAAAAGAAAAGAAAAGAAAGGAAAAGAAAAGAAAAGAAAAAAAAAGAAAAGAAAAGAAAAGAAAGGAAAGGAAAGGAAAGGAAAAGAAAAGAAAAGAAAAGAAAAGAAAAGAAAAGAAAAGAAAAGAAACAACCCACAGTGGGCTTCTTTGATTGGGTCTTAATTTCATGTGGTTGCCATTTTGTCTCACCTTTACACAAAATGCCTCACCCACATATAGAACACACAAGGAGTTGGAAGAGGACCAGGGTTTTGTGGGAGTATTTGGAGAGTGCCCTTAAGAAGGTTGGGAATATCTCCAACCAAGGGAGAGAGATGGAAAGTGGGTCGTCTCTTCACATCCACTCAAGCAAGCAAGAGGGTCTTCAAGAAGACCACTGCCTAGAGCTTCAAATGAGCCCCCTCTCCATGAGGGACCAAGAGGCACCTGGAGCACAAGGCAGAGCACATCTGCCCCGCCCCCCAGCCCAACCGCCTTCTCCTAGTGGGTGACCCCCATTGAGACGTCACCACCCGCGGCAGCCACTGTTTGGTCCGCGTCCTGTTGCCCCAGGAGACGACGTAGGCCTTTCCAAGAGTCTCAGAGTGAAGCCAGAGAGTCCTTGGCCCCGACCGACCGACCGACCCTTCCAAAGTGAGGCTCCTGCCTCCAGACCTAGCCCCTCCCCACCCCCACCCCACCCCCAATCGCCGAGGACCAGATTTCCCTCAAGTTCTCAGAGAAAGGAGAGCAAGGACGGCCTCATGAGTGAGGTGGGAGAGGTCACCCGCACAGAGGTGACCGCCTCAGTACCCCCTCAAGCCGCGCAGAAACTCCTAGTTTCCTTGGGAGGTGGAGATCTTCCCCGGGCCCCAGTGGCTGGCAACCTCGGCGGAGACGTGATCCCCAAGACCACCGCGGCAGCAGGCGCCAAGGGAAAGGTGCCCAAAAAGGTCATCGCCAAGAGGGTGCGAGGCTCCGTCAAGTGGTTTAACGTGAAGAACGGGTACGGTTTCATCAGCAGGCATGATACCCAGGAAGATGTGTTCGTTCACCAGACGGCCATCACCCGGAACAACCCTCACAAGTACCAACGCAGCGTGGGCGACGGCGAGACGGTTGAGTTTGATGTGGTGCAGGGCGAGCGGGGCACCCAGGCCGCTAACGTGACCGGGCCAGCGGGTACCCCAGTGCAAGGCAGTCGCTACGCTGCCAACCGCCCCCGCTTCCGCAGGGGCTTCTACATCCGCCGCCGCGGGCCACCCTTGCACGGTCCCAGGGGCACTGAGGACGACGTCGACGAAGGTGAGGCCAGTGGCGAAGGCTTCACGAAGGCCCAGGGCCAGAGGCGCCGCCTGCCCGGTGGACCCCAAGACCAAAGGCTGCAGCGCTTTCCGCCCTTCCGCAGGGCCTCAGCCCTGTCTCGCGGCCCTTCGATCCTCGCTCCCACCAGCGGCCCGCGGCCTGCCCACCTGCCCGCGTCCACCCCAGCCTCAAGGCCCGAGTGCGCCCCTCGGCGGGGGCCCGGCCCCAGCTACCTGCTGAGTCGCCCTGGGGCTCGAGGCATCACTCCTGGTCCCAGACCCTCAGCAGGCATTTCTGAGGAGCTGGAGGCGGAAGACAAGGAAAGCGGGCGCGACGCCGGAGGCCCGAAGCAGAAGCACCCACCACGCTACGGATCCCGCCGCCTCAACAACCCACGCCACCGCCCGCAGCAGGTGCCCGGTGCCCAGGGCCAGGTCAACGTGGGAGGAGAAGGCAAGACCGGGAAGGGCCCTGCGGAAACACCCGCTTTGGTTGCTGTGGCCAAGAAGAACAGCGCCGCTGAGGAGGAGGACACCTTGGTCGCTGATGTCCCCTCTGCCACCCAGGCCAAGTAACAACAGCCTGGCTCCTTCCCTGGGGACTCCCTGGCCTGGGCGGCAGGGGATGCCCCCTTGAGGAGATGATGCCCTTTAAAGCAACACAGCCCAAACATCCACCTTGACTGTTAGATTTGTGCCCTGAGAAAAATACATGCCTCTTCCCCAAGGTTTGAGAATAAACTACAAGATCTATATATTTCTGAATTCCCTCTTACCATCTGTGTTGGTAATTTCTGCACACACACACACACACACACACGCACACCATGTCATACTCATGCACACACCTCTGAATTTATTCTTTTAAAAGATCTGACCAGGACCACAGCTATTATTCTGTGTCACCAGGGGAATTAGTTGATGGACTAACAAAAATTACTTTTATTTTTAATAGAAAAACAAAGATGATCTGATATTGAATATTATCTTACCTCGCTGTGTGATATTGCCTGAATGGTCATTTTTTCAATAAATCATTTCATGTTGCTTTTATCTATTATTGCTGTTGTCTGATTTAAAACAAAACACTCGTCAGCACAGAATTGTATTGAACCACTCCTTTCAGTGCTTTTTCGGAACCAGTTTTAGCAAACATCATACTTGTTGTTCATTCTTTTTACAAGTCATGAATTTAAGGCTAATTGTGGACTTGTGGGAGGCGAGGGTTGAACATCTCATGGATGTTCTAAAAGATTAGAATACACAGACAGGGAAGAAGTGTCCCCATCACATCCTCTTCCTCTGCCATTTGAGCAATAAATCTGGAGGGTGGGCCCAGCTACCCACATTTACTGCTTAGGTGTTTATTCTATGACGCAAAACTCAAAGAGCTGGACAAAACACCCACCCACCCACCCCAAAAAAAAGGCTCTCTGGAAGCACAATTTGCCTCTATTTTTTAATGGATTCGATCTAATACCATTTTCACGAGGGGCTAGGGGTGTGTGGTGGAAATGGAAAGATACTGGTCAAAGGGTAAAATCTTTCAGTTATAAGATGACTAAGTTCTGGGGACCTAATGCACAACATGATGACTATAGTTAACAGTACTGTGTTGTATACCTGAAAGTTGCTGAGAGTAGAGCTTTAATATTCTCACCATGACAGCAACAAAAGGATAATTATGTGAAGTGAATAACGTGTTAATTAACCTTATTGTGGTAAATGTTTCACGATATATGCATGCATCAAATTATCCCATTGTACAACGTAATGTATACAATATTACATGTCAACTACATGTCAATAAAGCTAGGAAAAAAAACTGAAGAAAATTAAAAAAGAAAACAGGGATGGAAGCAGGTTTAATTTTTGTCATGCATACTTCTGGAACTGAAGAGAAACATCTAGTCCATGTTTTCCATGTGTGCTTCCTGATTTGAGTCCATCCAGGGGGGCTGTGCAGGATTCCTGGGAGGCTGGGCAGGTAAAGCTCAGCCTGCCTCAGCCACTTTCCCATCAGATAGAGAGGCCCCAACCAGGACTGTCATCCCTATCCTGGTTTTCCTTTGAATATATAGTGGGATTGGTGGGTGGGTAGGAGGCAGGGTTGGGGGAGGGGGTGGGCAATTAATAAATTTGAAACTAATATGACAGGGAAAAGATAGGATAAAATAGGCAGAGAGGGAAAGGTTAGGACCTGAGGTCCCTGGGTGGGGAAAAACACAGATTTTGACACAACACTAGGAGCATTTGACTACAGCAAACCCCTCAGGCATAAGGCTCCTCTTAAGAATGTAACAGACACCACCTACTCCCCCTCAGGTTCCCCTTAGGAATTTGACAATCAAAATACCTAACTAAAATAAGTAAACCATAACACTTATGTCATACGAGGGACAGTATGACCATAGTCTAACTCCTCACACAGTGGAATCCAGACAATCAGGAATGGACAACCCAGCACCAAGAGTTATCAAGCCAATAAGGGTAGGACCTAAGAAGGAACAAGGGGGAGGGGATGGAGGAGGGGTGGGCAACAGAACCTTATGAAACAAAGACCCTTGCCTATAGTCAGGGCATTCACTTTCAAATCCCCCCTCTCTGCAAAGAAAGATTTCATACTCCTCTTACTTTCTAATCTTATACTCTAATAAGCGTTTGCCTGCTGCTCATTTTCTTTGGTGTTCACCTCTTCATTCTTCGAAGCGGAGAGATGACAAACGCCGGGTATTGAGGTAAAGAATCCTACAACATTTCTTGGGGGCTCACCCGGGATACCCAACGTCTTCTAACCTTAAGTAAAGAGCAGCCACGACTCCCTCTTTTTTTTTTTTTTTCTTTCTATCCTAAATAAAACTCTCAAACCAAACAATGGTCACTGGTCAGCCAGTTAAGAGCAAATAGTGTGGCTGCCATTCCCAAGTCTCGGGTGACAGGCTCCTTTGGTCTCCTCCCAGCTGATCTCCCAAAGTAGTTGGGAACATCGGTGTGGTGGAGCCCCAGTTTCCTTCCGAGATGAACCCCCAGATGCACGGGACTCAGGGGAGGCTGAATAGCAACTGATGGGTCCTGACCAAGGCTACTCTTTGGTGGACGCCTAAAGGCTATCTGCAAAATCTGATCCCTGACTTCCCGTTTGGGTATCTGGTAGAATTCTCCTCTTTCTGTCTAGGTCAGCCTCTCCCTTTGGGAAATGAGTGGAAAAACCCAGGACTGATCCCTCGTATATCCTCCTAGGAGTGATCTGGGTGACTTCCAAGGGGTCCTACTCACAGGTTTCCCAACTGAAGTAGAAGGTGGCTCTCTCCTTGCTTCTATATCTGACACTCTGGCGTGGCTCACCTCCCAGGTCCCCCCCACCCCCTTTTTCTTTTAACCTTTCTATTTCAAATGTCTTTTGTGGAGTGGAGAGCAGGACTTACTTCAACAACTTCTGGATTCACCACCCTCCTCCTGCCCCTGATGCCCAGGTGGGGGGGCGGGGGGGAGGGGGGGGTTGGAGAGAAGACACATGGCAAGCTCCCACAAGATGCAGATGATAATTAGAACCAACTGTCTCTGGTTGGTCTCCCTTGGGACAGGGATATTAGATATTAGGGATATTTAGATTACAATAAGTTTAGGAAATTGTTTATCTGTCCAGGAGCTAGTAGCACTATAGCCCCTAATTCAGTCATAATGTCTCTTCCTAGCAAGGGAGTGGGGCTTTCTGGCATTATCAAAAAATAATGTGAAAAAAATCAAGTCTCCTCGTATGCATCACAGTGGCTGAGAGAAAAATTTAGTTTTAGGTTTTGCAGAGACACCTCTAATCATTATGCTACATTTGGATAGTTGGCCAGGAGTGGAAAGGAAGACAGAATAGGTGGCTCCAGTGTCAAGAAGGAAATCAACTGGTTTTCCTTCTCTATTTCCAGAGTTACCCAATGCTCTGGGTTTCCCATAGACAGTTGGTTCAGGGGAGCCACCGTGAAGAACCCCAGGCCCCATCAGTCCCTTTCAGGGACATTGGCTCTCTGAGCCCTCACAGATAGTAGTCCCAGAGGACATTCATATTTCCAGTGATGGTCTCCACACAAGGGGCACTTACAGGGTTTCGACTTTGGTTGTCCCCTCTGAGGACATTCTCGTTTCCAATGTCCTAAATGGCCACATAAATGGCACTTGGTGCCAGGACCTCAGGAACTCTGGTCTGACATAGTACATTAAGCCACAACTATGGTCTCAGATTTTTTTTCTCAAGCTTCCTTTCCTGTTCTTTATTCTCCTCTTGATCTCAGTTGTAATATACCTAATTGGCAGCTCCTAAGAGCTCTTCCAGGGTCCCTTCTGTACCAACTGCCAATTTTTTCAGGTTTCTCTGAATATCCGGGGCTGATTGAATAACAAATTTGTCCTTTAGAATCATCTCAGCCTCAGTGGGTACCAGGGGAGATAGCCTTGTATTTAATGAGAACTTCCCTTAACCTTTCCAGGAAGGCCACCAGGCTCTCATCCTATATCTGTAAATTAGTGGCTAATTTAGCATAATTTAAAGGCTTAACTTTGGACCTCCTTAATTTTGTCAAAGCACAATCTTGGAAGTAGTGGTGATACCATTCCCCAATGGGATTATTATAATCCCAATTAGCATCTTGGGATAGAACTGCCTGAGCTCCAGTAGGGAATTAGAATTTCCCTACAGGACCTCCAGTCCCATGATAATTAAGGAGTTTCTCATTCCCATATCTTTTAGCTGCTGCCAGAACCCCATGCTTCTCTGTCTCATTAAGAGTCTGATTTAACAAAAGCATTGTATCTTTTTAGGTCAATTCAAAAACATACGTAATATTCTGAAAAACCTCTATATACTTATCCAGAACATCAGGAAATTTACCTAGATCTCCTTTTATCTGTCTTAAATCTTATAATGAAAAAGATACTTGTAATCTTATCATAGTGATGCCTCTCTGTGTCCCTCCTCCCTGTACTCTAGCTTCTGGTAGGGGAAACATGACTGTTAACATTACGGGAGGGCCTGGGTAAGGTGGGCAGCAGGGAGCAGAAGTGCACGTTTTTAATTCTGGATATATAGATCCAGGGCCCAAGAAGGAGGAGGTGGAGGTGGAGGTGGAGGTGGAAGAGTTCCCTTCCTCCCCCTCTGGGTCTGCTTTGGGTATGCGCAGGGAGCCCTTAATTATTTCTCCTCCTGATTGCTGGACTTTGGAAAGGGTTGCCAGTAAGTCAGGATCGACTTTACATTGCTTACATGTATCTCACTTTTCTTCCTAAGGCCCAAAAACGCTGAACATAGGGGACTTCTCCCCATTTTCCCTGATGTTTGCAAAATAAGTTTAATTGTAGGCTTGTATTATAATTGCTATTTGCCTCTGGCAACCAGGTTTTCCCCATCCAGTTTGTATTGGGGCCAAGCCTCAGTGCAAAAGAAAATGAGTTGCTTTTCCTTCAGGGTTTGTGGATCAAAATCATCTCAGTTTTTCAAAATGCATCTCAAAGGAGTATTGGCCTTGGTTGGGGAATTGCCTATCTATAGGAAAGGAGGAAGAAGCATCCCTTATCTCAGTTTCCTATAGCTGGACAGGAGAAGCCTCATCTCCTGGTCCTGAGCTTTGGCTGGCTATGGGACTGGAAGCAAAGAGCCCTGTCAGTCTGGAGGGGTGCTGGTGATGAGGGAAACAAAGGCAGGAAAAATGTAGTTTAAATTAAATTCCCTTATAGTCTGCAGCCCACTGATAGATGTCAGACACCTGCAGTGTGTGACACTCCCCAAGACATTTGTGGCTGCCTTGATGCCTTAATGTTTACACTTCCTTAAAAACTAAAAGCAACCTTATTTTGACAATAGCTAACTCTTCAGGGTCCTGTGAGACCCTGATTTCAGCATACAGAAATTCCTTAAAAACTGACTATTATCTCTACCCCCCAACCTAAAAGTATATAATCAGTTGCTCCTCACAACCCCAGTGCAGCTCTTTCTGCCCACGGGTCCTGTCTGCGTGCTTTAATAAAATCACCTTTTTGCACTAAAGACGTCTGAAGAATTCTTTCTTAGCCATTTGCTCATGAACCCCATTTCAAATTTCATCATCTGTCACCTGAATGTGGGGCATTGAGTCTTCTCTGGACTCTGAGCCTTGGTGCAAACTTGGTAAGTACCTTCTCTTTTCTTCCTTTATTCTCATTTCAGGGGCTTTCCAAGAAGTATGGTCTTATTGGAATACTTTCATGCTGATTGCTCAGGCTGTAATCCTCTAGCCCAGGGCTATTCTACAGGGAGGAGAAAGCCTGCCTTTTGGCTGGAATCTAGTACCCTGGCTAGAATGATAATAAGACCCAGAAACTTGATGCCCTCTCTTTATTCCTGTCCTTATACAAATTTGTCTGTCTTGAGCCTTACAGCACGGCTTTCAAGGCACGGCATGGCACAGTGTTTTGGTCCATAGTCCAGGCACCCATTTGTGGCCTAGGATGCAATAGGGAAGTGAAGGGACACTTCCCTTCTCCAGGGACCCTTAGCAGCTGGTCAGTGATCATAGTGATTTTTGTTTGAGGGACGCCTCTGGTTGCTTTGACACCAGGAACCTCTGACATATCTGAGTGGGATGCCACCCAGGGGTTGAGGGCGGAGGGGGGTTTTTGGTAATGTACCTTCTCTACTTTTCTGGCACTATGGGATCTTATTCAGTCCCCATTGACTCTCCCTTGGGATGCCTTTTTACCCACTAGAATCAATTCATATTGCAAGAACTAAGAAAAAAAAACACAACAACAACCTGATCTTCTTTTGTAATATTGCCTGGCCTCAATACACCTTAGGAGATGAGGAAAAATGGCCCATTAATGGGACATTAAATTTTAATACATTCTATCAGATCTCTTCTACAAGAAACAGGGAAAATGGACTGTGGTACCCTATGTCCAGGAGTTCATGGCTCTAAACCAGGATCCAGACCTGAGGGCCTCTTACAGAATGTGTCTAACCACCAGCCAGGTTAATAGACTCCCTCCTGATATATTGGATGATTGTCTAAACAGCCTCCTCCAAATAAACCCAGGTAACTGGAGGAAACAAAGTCCCTCCCTAATGAAGGGGACTCTGACACTCTCTCTCACTTTCCTCCTTCCTAATAGACTCAGGTTACTCTAGCTATATGGGGTAGGAGGGCTCTCCTTCATTCATTTCCTGGGTATGGAATTAACATTCTTCTTTTCTCTCTGTTAAAAGACAAAATTTTCTAGGATTGTTGGTTTGCTCTTGATAAGAAAATGTAAACAGTGTTTTCTTTTGTTTGTTTGTTCTTGTTTGCTTTGTTTTTTCTTATGTCTGCCCAGAAAACCAAAGATTTGTGTTTTGTCTTTATCAGGTCTTTGATCACTTGGTTAACACTTCTCAATGTTAAAGGAGCTAGGTTTTGCTAACAACTATATAACCCTACATATTTGCCCTTAGAATCTCTTTTGCTACCTTCGTTAAATAAATAAGTTTTGAGTTTTATAATGATCAGTAATCCTATCTAGGCATGTGATGTTTAACTTTCTAAGGTTTTAACAAACTTCCCAGGATTTAAATTGTAAATGACATCTTTTTTGACCAATTGGGACTTTTTATTTGGTACCTTACTTGGAAATCCCTGTCAAACAAATAATGGTGAACCTTAGGTTGTATTGCTTGGGTAAATACTATGTATATGTGATGTTTTGATATAAGGTCATCACTTGATATTCTGATTATTGAAGTGTTCTGTGTCACAGAAATAACTGAATTTCCTTGTCAATTGCATTATAGTCTTTTCTCATTTACAAAATAAGTTTCATCTTCAAGAAGATCCATAAAAATGATTTTTTAAACAAATACAGGTTTTTGATGTCTTTAAAATCATAAAACTGAAATGGGTAAAAAAAATTCTAAAACTAACAAAAGGGCTGCATTCCAACTGAACAGGAATCAGTAACGTGGGACTAAATAAACTGGAAAAGATGAGTATAATTTTGTGACTCTTGTTTGAAACATTGCTGGTTTTCTAATGTTTGCTCTTCCAAATTAAGGAAACTTTCTCTTAAGATGCCTATGACTTACAGAAATGTGATAAAATATTCCTTTGTGAACCAACTGAAATGATTACCTTTTCTCTCTACCTGAACCCTCTGAAATTCAAAAACTCTCAGTAAGTATTCATTCTTCCATGGCAATCATAATTATTTGCATAAGTTCCATAAGAATCTGTTCTCTTTGTAATAGGACACCATTGGAAATACTGGTTATTTTACCAAGGCTTTGACTGCAACATCATATTTGAGAGCAACATGCATAGACTCAGATATGACCAGTTTTAAGGAACTAAGGTTGACTTTATAAAGCATGAGGCCAATAAAGCCCCCTTGGAAATGTTGGCCTGATACCTTGCTTACAGGTGAGTAAAGAATGTTACTTCGTGGCAGGTGCAGGAACCTCAGGATATCTTTGGGGCCTCCTGGAAAGGAATTCACCCAAATCTACAGGTATTGCAGGCATGTCGGATGGCAAGTACTTTGCTTGTCTTCTGACCTGGGGAGGCTACTAAAAGTTCAGTCTAGAGATTCCTTATCAAAAGTTCCAGCAATGCAAAATTTAAAAACTTTATTATCACTAATCACTGTTCTTGCTGAGCTTATGTAAATAATTAGGCCGAGTTTGTTAAAACTGGACTTGTTCTGTTGCAGGGAGTATGGCCAGAGTCGCAAAAGATGAGTCCACAAACAAAGTGCAGTTAAGTGAAGGTCCTCATACTGGAGTCGAAATGAGGCCCCGACTGACTCCAGAATGAAGCTTCTTTTTATTAGGATAATTGCTAAAGACTACGTTCATAAAGTCAGCCAAGCAAATGTGTTAATCAATCTAATGGTTTGGCTTTCCAAGGTTGAATTTCGAGTTAATTGGTATCTATAACACTAGGAAGGGTCAGGTGTGAAGGAGGATCCGGCCCTGGACAATGTTAATGGCTCTAGGTGTTCCTTATGAGCGGCAGCCGAGTTCAGCTGTGTAAACATGTCCTAAGGCCTTGCACCTTCTCCAGCCCTTCCCTTTTGAAGTCTTTTCCTTTGATGCTTCTCACCTGCATCTCCTACATTGTTCTACAAATGAATTGGTTTTCACTTGGCTGTGAGGGTTATTAGGGAAAAAATATGCTTCAATAACGCACCCTTATGGATGTTAAGTTGTAGTTCTAATTGTCTTTAAATGTTTGTTGTTTGCCTACACTAGACAACTTGAGGTAAACCTCAGAGAAATTGTCACAACTCATGTATAGACAATCTTTGTGCCTGTTGCTCTATGGGCCATTCAAAAGGATCACCACAGATATTTGAATTACAAACCAGAAAAACCCATCTGATTCTTACTGCCTGTTCCCAGTCTATCTGAGGATGCTTCAAGCTTGACATCCAAAAGTCTTCTCACTTCCAGCACTGGCAGACACTGGGTTTGTAATTTGCTCTAATCATCAACGTGTATTTTTCTTGTTTCTATAAAAGTGCCTCTTTTTAATTACCTGACTGCTTACTAAACAAAATAGAGTCTATATGATGGTTAACACCACCTAATACACAATCAAGGCCTTAAATGACTCTCAAAATAACATTATATTATTAAACACTAAAATAACTCAAATGCACTAAACAGTTCTACAAAACAAAATGGCATTAGTTGTTACAACTGCTGCACCAAGTGGAACTTGTGCTCTTGTAAAAACAAAATGCTGTATATACATTCCAGATTACCACAAAAATATTTCTGAGTTTCTACCTGACAAATACTCAGATTGGTGCTTTAAATGATCCCTCCCTTTCCTTCAATAATTGGTTAAATTCCTGGACTAAAGGAAGATTTTTGTCAACTATCAAAGGACTTGCTTGGGCTTCTTTTTTCTTTTTCTTATTTTAACATGTTTGGCTGTTTTCTCCCATGTCTCTCCACCTGGTGCCAAGACTCCTTCACTGCGATAACCTCGAGCCAACAGATGATCCTTTCTACTCAAGAAATCTCCCATATGTTATCAACTTTAGATACAGCGGCCTTAGCCTTTCCTAACTCCTATTAAATTCTCAAACTGAGCATCCCTGACCCATAGGTAGGGACATCTCTATGACCCTATTTAGCAGGAAGAAACTACAGAGGATGAGACCTTCTGCCTTCAGCAACCTTAAAGATTTAAGGGTCAAAGTTGTTCAGGGGGGAAAATGATGAGGGAAACAAAGGCAAGAAAAAGGTAGTTTAAATTAAATTCTCTTACAGCCCGCAGCCCATTGATAGATGTCAGACACCTGCATTGTGTAACACTCCCCAAGACCTTTATGGCTGCCTTGGTGTCTTAATGTTTACACTTCCTTAAAAACTAAAAGCAACCTTATCTTGACAATAGCTAACTCTTCAGGGTCCTGTGAGACCTTGCTTTCAGCATACAGAAATTCCTTAAAAACTAACTATACCTCTAACTTCCCTCCAACCTAAAAGTATATAATCAGTTGCTCCTCACAACCCCAGTGCAGCTCTTTCTGCCCACGGGTCCTGTCTGTGTGCTTTAATAAAATCACCTTTTTGCACCAAAGACATCTGAAGAACTCCTTCCTAGCTGTTTGCTCAGGAACCCCACTTCAACTTTCACTTTGCAAAGCTCCCTTTCATCGCTGGGAGTAGCTGCTCTTACCCAGGCTTGACCCTACCTCCGAGAGCTGACCTTGTCTTCCCTGATTTCTCCTACCCCTCTGTTTCCCACCGGAGGGACTTTGGGGGTATGCACTGTGACCAAGCCAGACTCCCTTGGTTGTGGAGGGATGCACTAGCTTTACTTTGGCTGGACAGTAATTTACATATTGATCATCGGCCCTTGAGGGGGGCTGAAAGGGCCAAAGTCACAGTCTATTCCTCTGCCTTTTCCAGCAATGCCCATATAAATATGTTCCAGCCATGTGGGTGTCCATTTTAAAGTCTCTAGGTTGTTACAAATCGGCATACATTAGGCTAAATGTAGCAAAATTGTTCCCGTGTATCCTGGTAAAAGCCCTTCATATGTCATAGTCGTCCATCCCTCATATGGTACAGGCATCCATTCCTCTTCCCTGCAGAAACAACACAAATGTGGAGCATTTGGAGGCTGGCATCAAGGACGTTGCCACCATCTCCCCAGCCTTTGGATCAAAAGAGGAGCAATTTCTTTCTTTAAAAAAAATGTTTTTAATGCTTATTTATTTTTGAAGGAGAGAGAGAGAGACAGAGCATGAGCAGGGAAGAACAGAGAAAAAGGGAGACACAGAATCCAAAGCAGGCTCCAGGCTCTGAGCTGTCAGCACAGAGTCCGACGTGGGGCTCGAACTCACAAACTGTGAGATCATGACCTAAGCTGAAGTTGTAAGCTTAACCAACTGAGCCACCCAGGCACCCCAAGGGGGGGGGGCAATTTCAACGAAGGCGTGAGCAAAACAATGCAAAAGGGCGTGCTGTCCTATCTTTTTGGTTAAAATTATAGTTCTTTCCATATTTTGAGGCAGACAAAAGAGGGGAAAAAAAAATCTTTGTTTCCCGCCCCCTTTTCTTTAATCAAAAGCAGACCACCAATCCAAGATAACTTTGTCTTTTTAAGAGAGAGTAAAAGCAGAATTTTAATCTTATACCAGTGTACTTTTAAAATAAATTTCATATATTGAAAAAAAAATTAAAAAAATTAAAAAAAATTAAAAAAATAAAATACATTCATTTTAACCTTAGTCCATCCTGACCACACATAAAATTGCTTTTCAAAGACTTCCCTTAACAAATTTTCTATAACTTTTCTTTGCGTTCAGATTTTGTCCCCAGCCATTTCTCTCCAAAAAAAAAACAAAAACAAAAACAAACAAAAAAAAAAAACCAGTCTCATTTAGGATATATATATATATATATATATATATATATATATACACCTTCAACAAAAAAGTAATTCCACTTCTTTTCTTACATCCTTCTTACAACATCTACTTTTCTATACACAGAGTCACTTTTCTTATTTACATCAGTTTTAACTACATTTAGCAGAATTTTAACTCTTAGAAACCTTAGGCTCCAGTGAAAAGTAAGTAGTAACCAATTGTGATTTGTCTGTCACATCAGAATTCCTTAGATGGCAAACTTATAAATTAATTAAGCACAAAGCCTGTTTTCCAACAGACCCAACTATCCTTAGTTTCTCTGCAATAAGTCAAAAGCACACACCTATGTTTAGTAAGTAATGCTTCAGCATTCCATCTGATTTGGAAAAGGCCTGAGTGTCCAATGAATTTAATCCAGTTTATCATCCAAGAAAAACTTTAAAGTTTCAGGCTATCAAAGACCCTGAAAGCTATCCTAACAATTACCCATGAAAACTTTGAGACAGACAAAAGTAACCATCATTTTAAGTCACCCTTTTGCTGACAAATTGCCACAGAGATAACACAAGCTTATTTGACCTTCAGTAAACCTAGGTAGAAAAAAGTTTTATATTTAATGCTGATAACTCCAAAGATATGTCTATCTTAATTAAACCAACAAACTTAAATTAGTTTAAATACTGAATATGTTCCATCTGTGTCCATTTAAAAGTCAATCAATTTGTTCACCATTGTCCATTTTTATCTGGGGCACCGGTGAGGAAATCTGAAGTAAGCAGTGTAAGTCTAAGGGGGTACTCTTTGCTCCTTTACAGAAAGGAGAGGAAGAGGAGCCCATGGTGCTGGAGGCACCCAGAAGGTATAGGAGCCAGGTATGCAGTCCACACCCAAGGTGGTGCAGAAAAACAGGAGGAGAGAGGGGAAGGCACAAGAGGTGAGGTGTGACCTAGAAACCTGGAGGCCAATAAAAGACCAGAGGGCAGATAAAAAGGTCTCTGGGTCCTAAAGTCCTAAATCCTGTCATCTCTGACAGACAAGCAGATGCAGATATTTTTTTCCCCACCAACAAGTGGAAGTGGGAAGACCACATCTGGCCAGAGAAGATAGGGAAGTTCCCCAAAAGAAAAGGAGTTTTGGCAGCTGCTTGGGAATATTCCTTAAAGTCCCTGTCCCAAGGGAGACCAACCAGAGACAGTTGGTTCTAATTATCATCTGCATCTTGTGGGAGCTTGCCATGTGTCTTCTCTCCAACCCCCCCCCTCCCCCCCGCCCCCCCCACCTGGGCATCAGGGGCAGGAGGAGGGTGGTGAATCCAGAAGTTGTTGAAGTAAGTCCTGCTCTCCACTCCACAAAAGACATTTGAAATAGAAAGGTTAAAAGAAAAAGGGGGTGGGGGGGACCTGGGAGGTGAGCCACGCCAGAGTGTCAGATATAGAAGCAAGGAGAGAGCCACCTTCTACTTCAGTTGGGAAACCTGTGAGTAGGACCCCTTGGAAGTCACCCAGATCACTCCTAGGAGGATATACGAGGGATCAGTCCTGGGTTTTTCCACTCATTTCCCAAAGGGAGAGGCTGACCTAGACAGAAAGAGGAGAATTCTACCAGATACCCAAATGGGAAGTCAGGGATCAGATTTTGCAGATAGCCTTTAGGCGTCCACCAAAGAGTAGCCTTGGTCAGGACCCATCAGTTGCTATTCAGCCTCCCCTGAGTCCCGTGCATCTGGGGGTTCATCTCGGAAGGAAACTGGGGCTCCACCACACCGATGTTCCCAACTACTTTGGGAGATCAGCTGGGAGGAGACCAAAGGAGCCTGTCACCCGAGACTTGGGAATGGCAGCCACACTATTTGCTCTTAACTGGCTGACCAGTGACCATTGTTTGGTTTGAGAGTTTTATTTAGGATAGAAAGAAAAAAAAAAAAAAGAGGGAGTCGTGGCTGCTCTTTACTTAAGGTTAGAAGACGTTGGGTATCCCGGGTGAGCCCCCAAGAAATGTTGTAGGATTCTTTACCTCAATACCCGGCGTTTGTCATCTCTCCGCTTCGAAGAATGAAGAGGTGAACACCAAAGAAAATGAGCAGCAGGCAAACGCTTATTAGAGTATAAGATTAGAAAGTAAGAGGAGTATGAAATCTTTCTTTGCAGAGAGGGGGGATTTGAAAGTGAATGCCCTGACTATAGGCAAGGGTCTTTGTTTCATAAGGTTCTGTTGCCCACCCCTCCTCCATCCCCTCCCCCTTGTTCCTTCTTAGGTCCTACCCTTATTGGCTTGATAACTCTTGGTGCTGGGTTGTCCATTCCTGATTGTCTGGATTCCACTGTGTGAGGAGTTAGACTATGGTCATACTGTCCCTCGTATGACATAAGTGTTATGGTTTACTTATTTTAGTTAGGTATTTTGATTGTCAAATTCCTAAGGGGAACCTGAGGGGGAGTAGGTGGTGTCTGTTACATTCTTAAGAGGAGCCTTATGCCTGAGGGGTTTGCTGTAGTCAAATGCTCCTAGTGTTGTGTCAAAATCTGTGTTTTTCCCCACCCAGGGACCTCAGGTCCTAACCTTTCCCTCTCTGCCTATTTTATCCTATCTTTTCCCTGTCATATTAGTTTCAAATTTATTAATTGCCCACCCCCTCCCCCAACCCTGCCTCCTACCCACCCACCAATCCCACTATATATTCAAAGGAAAACCAGGATAGGGATGACAGTCCTGGTTGGGGCCTCTCTATCTGATGGGAAAGTGGCTGAGGCAGGCTGAGCTTTACCTGCCCAGCCTCCCAGGAATCCTGCACAGCCCCCCTGGATGGACTCAAATCAGGAAGCACACATGGAAAACATGGACTAGATGTTTCTCTTCAGTTCCAGAAGTATGCATGACAAAAATTAAACCTGCTTCCATCCCTGTTTTCTTTTTTAATTTTCTTCAGTTTTTTTTCCTAGCTTTATTGACATGTAGTTGACATGTAATATTGTATACATTACGTTGTACAATGGGATAATTTGATGCATGCATATATCGTGAAACATTTACCACAATAAGGTTAATTAACACGTTATTCACTTCACATAATTATCCTTTTGTTGCTGTCATGGTGAGAATATTAAAGCTCTACTCTCAGCAACTTTCAGGTATACAACACAGTACTGTTAACTATAGTCATCATGTTGTGCATTAGGTCCCCAGAACTTAGTCATCTTATAACTGAAAGATTTTACCCTTTGACCAGTATCTTTCCATTTCCACCACACACCCCTAGCCCCTCGTGAAAATGGTATTAGATCGAATCCATTAAAAAATAGAGGCAAATTGTGCTTCCAGAGAGCCTTTTTTTTGGGGTGGGTGGGTGGGTGTTTTGTCCAGCTCTTTGAGTTTTGCGTCATAGAATAAACACCTAAGCAGTAAATGTGGGTAGCTGGGCCCACCCTCCAGATTTATTGCTCAAATGGCAGAGGAAGAGGATGTGATGGGGACACTTCTTCCCTGTCTGTGTATTCTAATCTTTTAGAACATCCATGAGATGTTCAACCCTCGCCTCCCACAAGTCCACAATTAGCCTTAAATTCATGACTTGTAAAAAGAATGAACAACAAGTATGATGTTTGCTAAAACTGGTTCCGAAAAAGCACTGAAAGGAGTGGTTCAATACAATTCTGTGCTGACGAGTGTTTTGTTTTAAATCAGACAACAGCAATAATAGATAAAAGCAACATGAAATGATTTATTGAAAAAATGACCATTCAGGCAATATCACACAGCGAGGTAAGATAATATTCAATATCAGATCATCTTTGTTTTTCTATTAAAAATAAAAGTAATTTTTGTTAGTCCATCAACTAATTCCCCTGGTGACACAGAATAATAGCTGTGGTCCTGGTCAGATCTTTTAAAAGAATAAATTCAGAGGTGTGTGCATGAGTATGACATGGTGTGCGTGTGTGTGTGTGTGTGTGTGTGCAGAAATTACCAACACAGATGGTAAGAGGGAATTCAGAAATATATAGATCTTGTAGTTTATTCTCAAACCTTGGGAAAGAGGCATGTATTTTTCTCAGGGCACAAATCTAACAGTCAAGGTGGATGTTTGGGCTGTGTTGCTTTAAAGGGCATCATCTCCTCAAGGGGGCATCCCCTGCCGCCCAGGCCAGGGAGTCCCCAGGGAAGGAGCCAGGCTGTTGTTACTTGGCCTGGGTGGCAGAGGGGACATCAGCGACCAAGGTGTCCTCCTCCTCAGCGGCGCTGTTCTTCTTGGCCACAGCAACCAAAGCGGGTGTTTCCGCAGGGCCCTTCCCGGTCTTGCCTTCTCCTCCCACGTTGACCTGGCCCTGGGCACCGGGCACCTGCTGCGGGCGGTGGCGTGGGTTGTTGAGGCGGCGGGATCCGTAGCGTGGTGGGTGCTTCTGCTTCGGGCCTCCGGCGTCGCGCCCGCTTTCCTTGTCTTCCGCCTCCAGCTCCTCAGAAATGCCTGCTGAGGGTCTGGGACCAGGAGTGATGCCTCGAGCCCCAGGGCGACTCAGCAGGTAGCTGGGGCCGGGCCCCCGCCGAGGGGCGCACTCGGGCCTTGAGGCTGGGGTGGACGCGGGCAGGTGGGCAGGCCGCGGGCCGCTGGTGGGAGCGAGGATCGAAGGGCCGCGAGACAGGGCTGAGGCCCTGCGGAAGGGCGGAAAGCGCTGCAGCCTTTGGTCTTGGGGTCCACCGGGCAGGCGGCGCCTCTGGCCCTGGGCCTTCGTGAAGCCTTCGCCACTGGCCTCACCTTCGTCGACGTCGTCCTCAGTGCCCCTGGGACCGTGCAAGGGTGGCCCGCGGCGGCGGATGTAGAAGCCCCTGCGGAAGCGGGGGCGGTTGGCAGCGTAGCGACTGCCTTGCACTGGGGTACCCGCTGGCCCGGTCACGTTAGCGGCCTGGGTGCCCCGCTCGCCCTGCACCACATCAAACTCAACCGTCTCGCCGTCGCCCACGCTGCGTTGGTACTTGTGAGGGTTGTTCCGGGTGATGGCCGTCTGGTGAACGAACACATCTTCCTGGGTATCATGCCTGCTGATGAAACCGTACCCGTTCTTCACGTTAAACCACTTGACGGAGCCTCGCACCCTCTTGGCGATGACCTTTTTGGGCACCTTTCCCTTGGCGCCTGCTGCCGCGGTGGTCTTGGGGATCACGTCTCCGCCGAGGTTGCCAGCCACTGGGGCCCGGGGAAGATCTCCACCTCCCAAGGAAACTAGGAGTTTCTGCGCGGCTTGAGGGGGTACTGAGGCGGTCACCTCTGTGCGGGTGACCTCTCCCACCTCACTCATGAGGCCGTCCTTGCTCTCCTTTCTCTGAGAACTTGAGGGAAATCTGGTCCTCGGCGATTGGGGGTGGGGTGGGGGTGGGGAGGGGCTAGGTCTGGAGGCAGGAGCCTCACTTTGGAAGGGTCGGTCGGTCGGTCGGGGCCAAGGACTCTCTGGCTTCACTCTGAGACTCTTGGAAAGGCCTACGTCGTCTCCTGGGGCAACAGGACGCGGACCAAACAGTGGCTGCCGCGGGTGGTGACGTCTCAATGGGGGTCACCCACTAGGAGAAGGCGGTTGGGCTGGGGGGCGGGGCAGATGTGCTCTGCCTTGTGCTCCAGGTGCCTCTTGGTCCCTCATGGAGAGGGGGCTCATTTGAAGCTCTAGGCAGTGGTCTTCTTGAAGACCCTCTTGCTTGCTTGAGTGGATGTGAAGAGACGACCCACTTTCCATCTCTCTCCCTTGGTTGGAGATATTCCCAACCTTCTTAAGGGCACTCTCCAAATACTCCCACAAAACCCTGGTCCTCTTCCAACTCCTTGTGTGTTCTATATGTGGGTGAGGCATTTTGTGTAAAGGTGAGACAAAATGGCAACCACATGAAATTAAGACCCAATCAAAGAAGCCCACTGTGGGTTGTTTCTTTTCTTTTCTTTTCTTTTCTTTTCTTTTCTTTTCTTTTCTTTTCTTTTCTTTTCTTTTCTTTTCTTTTCCTTTCCTTTCCTTTCCTTTCTTTTCTTTTCTTTTCTTTTTTTTTCTTTTCTTTTCTTTTCCTTTCTTTTCTTTTCTTTTCTTTTCTTTGTTTTCCTGCGGAGAGATAGGGGAAGACTGCCAGCGCTAGAATGCTAGTACTGAGAGGACACTAAACTAGTGCAGGTTTATCCAGACTAGTGTTAGGGTTGTAGAGTAGTGAAGGTGAGTGGGAACACTTTTGTTAACTAGAATATTCTGAAAACCCTGTTGAGCTCTGTGTTCTTGCCCACATAAAGCAAATGATCATGTGGAGTAAAATAGAGCTGAGTGAATTTGCCCTTGTGTTTTAACTGCAGATCCAAACTTTCCCCCACCCTCAAATGGTTTGTGACTCTGTGATCTGTATCCTAAGTTGGAGTTCTGGTTTAATTATACAGGAACCCTAAGAATTCAGCCTTAACTGCAGTGCTAATACTGTGGTAAGGTACAACTAGCTGTCTGAAGTATAACCTTTCAGATGTGATGATAGAGCAGGCCAAAATAGTAGATAGCAACTGGTCAGAAAACTGTTTACATTCATTAATAAGAAAAATAAAAATAAGCCAAGTTGGCCTACCACTTTAGAGTTTACAGAAACCTCTCATGTGTTGTGCATTTGACCCCTGCAATAACCCACTCTATAAGGAAGTGGAGCGTGTTGTTTTTACTTCAATTTGACGGATGAGGGAACCAGGGCCCAGAGATAGCAAGCTGCTTGCTTAAGTTCACATGTTTAGTATGGGGCAAACCCTAAAATCAGATGTCAGATAGATTTCATTCCAGGTCCAGGTCTCTTTCCACCACACCTCACTGGCCTTTGTGTACAGTTTCATGACTTCTTTCATCTGATGTCAGAGAACAGGGACCTCTTTCAGAGAGGTCATACAACCCAGCGGAGAACCCAAGAAACACCTCTTGCATGGATGATCTGTCTCCCCTGGGTTGAGGCTTCCAGGCCTGGCCCTCTACAGGGGCAAAAATTGCCTTCATGTCAACTAAGAAGCACCCCCTGTCCCCACATGCAGTAACCCTCTGCCTGAAGCTGACTAGAAAACAAATCCTACTGCAGACTCAGGAGCCATTTCTTCACCATGCTGGTGTAATATAAAGTGGAAGAAGGGGTCCTCATTTTAATTTTTCTATTTAAAAAAAAAAAAAAACACTTCTTCAGGCATCGTCTCTTGTGGTTTTTGCAACAAGCATGAGAGAGCAGCAGGCTACTGTCAGTATCCTCACGTGACCATGAGTAAATCAGGGCACCAGGGCACAAAACATCTACCTGACCTAACCAAGGCCACCCATGTAGTAAGTACAGAACCAGGATAATACCTTTGGGAATTCAGGCCCTCTGGTTCTTAGTCCACTGTGCACTCCATGGCTCCATGAGGCCAGTTCTATGATATTGCCAACATTTCTTCCTTTCATGTCCTGAGAGCTCTTCTTGCTCTTTCCCACATTTGCCATGCTCATTCCCATCTCTGTGCCCATGTTCACTTTTCTCCTCATTCTCCTAGGAATACCTTCTCTCCTCTCCTCTGTCTGTATAAATCCTATCTGCCCTCTGAGTCTCCATTTTGCAATCCTCTCCCACCCCCTTTCCAAATGCACCAGTCCACCTCAATATCGTTCTTGGAAACCTAATTGCACTTACAGCCCAACGATTAATGGCTACTCTACTTCTTCCCTGATGCATAAGGCTTTATGTCTCACTATTATTCCCAACTAGATTCTAAGCTCACTAAATCTCACTAAAGAGTGAACACTTTAAGTTTCTTCTCTGAGTACCATGGTGCCTGGAACAACACTGGCTGCCTAAAGGGCCACCAGAAATGTGTGCTTGTGGATAAATTCATACCTTCCCCCTCCCCCCCGCCTCAAAGTGGTTACATCCTTGAATTCCTTACAGTCACTAGCACAGCGCCAGGCACAAAGATGCCAATGAGATTCACTGGCTTGAATTGAGTATGCCCTCTTGAATCTCCTGTTGTTGTTATCATGATATACAGGATAGTGCCTTGGAGCCATCATGGAACTCTATTAAACTTTCCTGGTTTGTAGGTATTTTATGCAAGAATAAAGGTTTTGTAAAAAAACAAATTAATATGGTATTAATTAATTAATTCAACTTTAAGGTTTAATTTGCTGAGACCATTGTATTATTTTCATTGAAATCATCAGGTTTTATTTTTTTAATTTAATTTTTTTATTTTTTTAAATTTACATCCAAATTAGTTTGCATATAGTGAAACAATGATTTCAGGAGTAGATCCCTTGATGCCCCTTGCCCATTTAGCCCATCCCCCCTCCCACAACCCCTCCAGCAGCCCTCAGTTTGTTCTCCATATTTATGAGTCTCTTCTGTTTTGTCCCCTCCCTGTTTTTATATTATTCTTGTTTCCCTTCCCTTATCTTCACCCGTTTTGTCTCTTAAAGTCCTCATATGAGTGAAGTCATGTGATTTTTGTCTTTCTCTGACTGACTAATTTCACTTAGCATAATACCCTCCAGTTCCATCCACGTAGTTGCAAATGACAAGATTTCATTGTTTTTATTGCTGAGTAATACTCCAATATGTGTGTGTGTGTGTGTGTGTGTGTGTGTGTGTGTGTATATATATATATATATATATATATATATATATATATATCACGCCTTCTTTATCCATTCATCCATTGGTGGACATTTGGGCTCTTTTCATACTTTGGCTATTGTTGATAGTGCTGCTAGAAACATGGGGGTGCATGTGTCCCTTCGAAACAGCACACCTGTATCCCGTGGATAAATGCCTAGTAGTGCAATTGCTGGGTCATAGGGTAGTTTTATTTTTAGTTTTTTGAGGAACCTCCATACTGTTCTCCAGAATGGCTGCACGAGCTTGGATTCCCAAGGTTCTGTCTATTTATTCTGCACCTCTCTCCACCCATCCTGTGAAGCATATAATTTAATTCCTATTATTAAAAAACTGTCAATGAAATAGAGGGTAATTCAGGCTTAAGGTATACCATCTGATCCATTAACATTTAAGAGGCTTATCATCTAAAAATACAATCTTTAAAAAAAATAAAAATAAAAATCTTTGTTTGCTGTTTCAGCCACAAAATGGTGCTGAACCTGAGACAGCAGAGTCCATCCAGGCCCATTGTAAAAGGTGATAACATTATCTACTGTGAAGAATAAATAAGGTGGCAGCCTAAGGAGCGGAGGCTTAATAATAATGCCCCAGCCATTACTGGACTGACTCACTGGCACTTCCTGTTCAAAAGGTAAATGGGCTAAATGGAAAAGAGAACCCTATCCATCTTACTCCTTCCAGAACCACACCATCAACTCCACTGTCTCTTGAGTGCTGCTATCTGTCCAAGGCAACATAAAGGTAATATAATACATCCAGAAATAATAAAAAGTAATCTAGAGTATGGCACTGAGAATGCTCACCCTTGCCCCACATCCTGCAAATGGTACATCACAGAAACCAAGGTGACTCCAGAGATACTATGGATGTCAATACGTGGTTTAAAATATGGGCAGTGTCGCAACTTTCAGTGCACTCTCAGCTGAGGTTTTGGGAACTAAAATCATTAGAAAGAGCCAGGAATCTTAAGTCAGAAGATCTGGGTTTGATTCCTGGGATGGCCAAATATTGGCTGTTTAGCCTTGAGAAAATCACCTCGCTTCTCTGAAATGCAGTCTTCTGGCATGTAAGAAGGAAATATAAATGCCTAAAATGTGAAAAAAAAATATGTGTAAACCAACAGCTGTGAACATTTTGCCATGTGTTAAAAATAAAGGAAGAGAGAGGGAAAGAAGGACAGAAATGATAAAGCATAATGGTTAATTTTATGTGACCCAGTTTGGCTGGGTCATGGTGCCCAGATATGTGATCAAACATTATTATGGATGATTCTGTGAGAGTGTTTTTTGGATGAGAATAACTTTTAAATCCGTGAATTTTGAGCAAAGCAAATTGCCCTCTATAATGTGGGTGGGCCTCATCCAATCTGGTGAAGGCCTGAACAGAGCAAAAGACTGACCTCTGCTGAGCAAGAGGCAGTTCTGCAGCAGATGGCCTTTAGACTTGAGCTGCAACATTGGTTCTTATGTGGGTCTCTAGTTTGTCAGCCAATCCTGCAGGCTTTGGATTTACCAGTCTCCATAATCACGAGCCAGTTCCTTGAAATAAATTTCTCTCTGTCTCTCTGTCTCTGTTTCTCTCTGTATCTCTGTCTGTCTGTCTGTCTGTCTCTACACACACACACACACACACACACACACACACACACACACACTGCATCCTATTGGTCTTTTTCTCTGCAGAACCCTGACTCATGCTGATTTTGATACCAGAACTGGCTCTAAAGAACAGAATCTCTCTCTCTCTCTCTCTCTCTCTCTCTCTCTCTCTTTCTCTTTTTCTAAAGAACAGAATGTTAAGGATGAGTTTTCTGAATTGGTTGTGGGGTTCTGGAGTTGGTTCTCTAATTTGATTATATTTAAAGACACTAATAACTCTATTTCCAATAGTAAAGAGCACACTCATAGTCTATGGCCTGATGTGGCAATAGAGATACACAAAATATCACTATTGCATACTCCTAATCAAATACTCATACAAGGCAGGGATCTGAGAGGGCATGTACATGATACGTGAAAACATTTTTTGTGAAACTAAGGAGTACAATGGGAATTGTTGGTTGCTCCTAATGTCACTGGACAAAGTGGGAAAAAGAAAAGAATGAGCTCAGAGATTCAAATTCCTCACTCAAACACTTCATAAATGACCTGAAAGCTTCTATGTCTGGCCTGAAAGTTTCTATATCTACCCTGAAAGAGACCCCTTATCTCCTGGAGCCACAGGGCTGAGATGAGAGTCTCATCCAATGGCTGAATTACAATGGAACTTGAATTCCAAACCTCACTGCACATCCACCATTAAAGTGTAGGCATCAATTGGGAAGCAATGGGATCCTAAAGATGGGATTGGGAACATGGGGGAAGACCAGTAATGAAACTGGGAACATTGAGTCCTTAACATCATGAGTCATCGTTACTAGTAGAAGCCGCCTCTCCATCCCCAGTGGGGAGAGATTAGCCCTGCATTGCCTGAAGAAAGTATAATGGAAAACATAATGCCTGAGGACGTTTCCTTGAAAGACACTGATGATGCCCCCGAGGACCCTCCCACCGACCACCTCTCTCTGCTTCTACATCTATAACAAGACTCAAGTCCCAACAGGCCCCTAAAGGTGAGGTAAAACGTGTAGCCCATGAGAAGGTGTACTGCACTCCAAAAGAGCTACTAGTTTTTTTTTTCTAATTCATACAGACAGAAATAGGGAGACATGTGTGGGAATGGATATTAAGGATGTGGGGTAATGGTGTAAGGAACATATCCTTGGATTAGGGTGAATTTATTGACATGGGCCCACTAAGCAGAGATGCTTCATTTAATGTTGCAGCACAGAAAGTTAGAAAGGGCTCTGAAACTTTTTTTGGTTGGTTAACACGTGATCCAAAGTGTAGTCTGCAGTAAGTGAGCTAGAAATGCAAGCCCTGCCCTTGGTTTACTGTAGAAGAAAGGATTTAAAGTCTTAGGGATGTTTGAATGTTGGAGTAGATTTGTCATTTAAGACCTACTCACCTACCCTGGGAGGGTCTGCAGGGCACACCCTTCACCACGACTGTGAAAAATGCATTTTTGAGGGGAGCCCCAGCATCTTTGAAGAACTCCACCCTTGAAGAGCACACCTTCTCATGGGTTACACTTTTTACCTCACCTTTAGGGGCCTGCTGGGACATCACTCTTATCTGTAGACCAGAACTTACAGTGAGAATCGCTGCTACTGAGTAAAGGAACCTAAAGGCAATGGGAGTAATTGTATTCCTGGGTGGCAGGGGCCAAGTGGCATCACTCAACCTCCAAAGGTAAGGTGGACATGATTACCATAATGGACAGCATAGTCAAAGCAGGAATTAGAATAGTCTGGCTTCCAGAGGCCTATAGCATTGGCTAGTTGATCATGATGTTCCTAGAAGAGAAACATTTAGGAAGCCTACTAAATATTTACTTGATCTGTATAGCCACAAAAATTCTAGGTCAAATGAACAAAAAGTCTAACTTGGAAATAAAAATAGTCACATCCCCTCAACTAATTCCCAGACTTGAGCCAGTTTATAGACACAGAGCCTCTTGAATATAGGGGAGGTCAGGTCCTCTTAAGAAAGGACTTTTGAAGACCTAGTTACAGCAGCAGCTAGGTGGCGATACCTTGCAGGGCTGGGGCAAGGCTCTCCAGGAGGCTGTATATGCTCTGATTCACCATCCAATGTATGGTGCTATTTCTGCCATAGCCAGGGTTCACAGGTCCAAGAATCAAAGGGTGTAAATGGGAGTTGGACCACCCATTGTCACACCCTAGTGATCCACTAGCACAAAGTTGGCTTCCTGTCCCCATGACCTTATGCTCCACTGGCCTGGATAGAGGTCTTTGTTCCAAAGGGAGGAACACCTCCACCAAGAGACACAATAATGATTGCATTGAATTGGAAAATAAGACTGCCACCCAGCCACTTTAGGCTCTTCACGCCCCTCAATCAGCAGGCAAAGAAGGGAATTAGTGTGCTGACTGAAGTTATTGATCCTGACCACCAAGTGGAAATTGGACTGTCACTCCACAAGAGAGGCATGGAAGAGTATGTCTAGAATACAGGAGGCCCCTTAAGGCCTCCCTTAGTAATAACATGCCCTGTAATTAAGCTCAATGGAAAACTACAACAACCAAATTCAGGAAGGACTACTAATGGCCCAGGTCCTTCAGGAATGAAGGCCTGGGATACCCTACCAGATAAAGAACCATGGCCAGCTGAGGTGCTTGCTGAGGACAAAGGAAATGTGGAATGAGTTAGTAAAAGAAGGTAGTTATGAATACCAGCTATGGCCACGTGACTAGTTACAGAAAGGGAAACATTAATTGTTATGAGTATTTCTTCCTTGTTTTGTTAGAAATATGTTCCTGCATTTATACCTGTCTGTCTAATAACTTTTTCTTCCTTCTGTTATCCTCTTATCTCATGACATAAGATACATTGAACTGATATATAATTTAAGCATTGTCACATTTGCATCATAGTAGTTAAGTTAGAGGATATCAGAGAGAGAGTAAACATCTCTTAATGGCTTTGCATCCTCTTGTGGTGAAAGGGATAGTGTGTTTTTGTTTGTACGCAGGATAATTGTATCATGATAGGTAGAAGTATGACCTTGTTACTGTCTTTATTTGAAGATTAAGTACATTTTAAGGGGATGCATATGGGTACCAAGATGACCAGAGGTGGACTTGTGATGGTTAATTTTATGTGTCAACTTGGTTGGGCCACTGTGTCCACATATGTGGTCAAACTTTGTTCTGGATGTTTCTATGAAGGTATTCTGAATGAGATTTAACATTTAAATAGGTGGACCTTGAGTGAATCATATCGTCCCCCTTAATACATATGGGTATCATGTAATTAGCTGAAGGCCTGAACAGACCTCCTCCTGATCAGGAGGGATTCTGCAGCATCAGCTCTCCCTTGGTCTCCAGCCTGACAGCCCACCCTACAGGTTTTGGACTTGCCAGCCTTCTGTTTTAACATGTACCCAGGATTAGCTTTAATCAGGTATGGTAAAATGACAGAAAGGGAGAGAACTGCCTTTGAAAGAAGAGTTTATTACTCCTAGTCCCTCAGAGGATGGAAGGCATGGCACACCACACAGGGCCACATGAGGTCACTCACAGGGAGAAACAGAGAGGAACTTGGACAGTGGCCTTTATTACTGTGGTAGCAGGAAATAGCTAGGTAGATCTATCTATCTATCTATCTATCTATCTATCTATTTATCTATCTATTATTCTGGTGTTTACATACATTTTCTTAAATGTCTCACAAATATAGAAGCATATATAAAACTAATTTATTTTCTCATTTGTACATTAATATGGCAGAATGTGTGATCGCTACCCTCCTTAAGGACTAGGATCTTGCCAGCAACTTGGAGGCACTCCATGTAATCCTATTTATTGCCTTTTCCTTACACACACACACACACACACACACACACACACCGAGGGGTACATTTCGATGTGACATTTCCATGTGATGAATTTCCTGCTCCTTCTCCTTTATACTCCCTGGCTCCTGCCTCTCCTCACTCTTTCCAGTCCCCAGGCAGCTACTGATCTGCTTTGTGTGAATATACATTAGTTTGCATTTTCTGGAATTTCAAATAAATTTAATAATAATGTGTATACTCATTTTTTTTTTCTGGCTTCTTACACTCACCATGTTGAAATCCATTGGTGTTGTAGTGTGTATCAATAGTTAATTTCCTTTTATTGCTAGGAGCATTCCATTATATGGAAATACCACTTTTCTTTTCTTTTTTTTTTTTTTAATTTCCATCAATTCATGTGTTGATGGACATTAGGAATGTTTCATTGTTTTTTTTTTTTTTTTTCCAAATAAAGCTGCTCTGGACACTCATATACATATGCTTTCCTTTCACATGGGCAATTTCTTAGGTGTAGAATGACCAGATCATATGACAAGTGTATGTGTAATATTTTAAGAAACTGCCTGTCTGAATGTTTGTGTCCCCCCGATATTCACATATTGAAATCCTAATGCCCAAGGTGGTGGTATTTGCGGGGGGGGCACTTTTAGGTGGTAACTCGGTCATGATGGTAGAGCCCTCAAAAATGGCACTAATGTCCTTGTAAAAGAGGCTCCAGAGAACTAGCTCACCCCTTTCACCAAGTGAGAATACAGTGAGAAGGCACCCGGCACAAACCAGGAAGAAGGCTCTTGCCAAAAGGTGACCATGATGTTGGACAGCCTAGCCTTCAGAACTGTAACAACTGCATTCCTGTTGCCTATAAGCCACTCAGTCTGTGGTATTTTGTTGCGGCAGCTTAAATTGATTAAAACACTGCCAAACACGTTTTCCAATGTAGTTGTAACATTTTACATTTTATGCCAGTGGTGTATTCAAGTTCTACATCCCTACCGGCACTTGATAAAATCAGCACATTTAACTATAGCCATTCTAATTGGTGTGTACTGGTATATCGTGTGTGTGTATGTGTGTGCATAGGTTTTTAATTTTTAGTTTCACAAATTATCACACTGTAAAATTTGTTTTATTTTCCCTTTGGCATATGAATTTTAACAAATGTATAGATTAGTGTAACCATCACCACAACGAGGATACACAACTATTCCATCACCACCACCTTGGGCCCAACCCCCAGCAACCACTGATGTATTCTCTATTAGTATAATTTTGTCACTTTGAGAATGATTTACACGTGTGTGTGTGTGTGTGTGTGTGTGTGTGTGTGGTTTTAGTCATCCAACTAGGTGTGGGTTGGCTAATTTTGTTTGCATGTTCTTAATAGTTAATGATGTTGAACACTGTTCATGTGCTTATGTGCCATCCTTATATCATCTTGATTGAAGTTACCGTGTCTGTTGCTCGCTTTACAGCAGACTAGGTTGTTTGTTTACTTATTGAGGAGGTTTGAGATTTCCTTACATATTCTGTATACAAATCCTGTTTCAGATATTTGGTTTGCAAATGTTTTCTTCTAGGCTGAAGCTTATTCTTTCCTGCTTTAATAGTGTCTTAAGTAGAACAAAAGTTTTCAACCTCAAAGTTGCCCAATTTCTCAATGATTTCATTTACACATCATTATTTTGATACCACATCTAAGAAGTCCTTGCCTAATCCTAATTTATTATGGTTTATTCTGTTTTATTCTAAAAGTTTCATAGTTTTATGTTTATAACTTTGATCCACTTTGAGTTCATTTCTGCGTGTCAGATTCATGTGAGGTTCATTTTTTGCATTAAATTGTGCGTTTCTAGGGTATAGAAGTAAGTTTGATTTTGGTGTGTTGACTTTGTATCCTGCCACCTTGTTAAACTGCCTTATTGGTTTTAGAAGTTCTTTTTTAGATTATTTTTTCTTCTCTATGTAGACCATCATATTGACTGTGAGTAAGAATCATTTTACATCTTCCTTTCCAAACTGTATGCATTTTTATTTCCTTTTCTTGCCTTATTCCATTGACTCAGACTTTCAGTGCAATGTTAGGAACTTCTTTACCTTGCCTCTGATCTCAGGGAAAATGCATTCAGTAATTCAGTAATTTAACATTAAGTATAATGTTAGCTGCATGGTTTTTTTTGTAAATGTGTTTTATGTGTTCGAGGAAGTATACTTCAATTCCTACTTTGATGAGAATTTTAATCATGAATGCATGTTGCACTTTGTCAAATGCTTTTCCCACATCTATTGTGATAATCGTGTGTTTTTGCTTCTTTAATTTGTTAATATGATGGATTACACTGATTAATTTCCAAACATTGAAACAGCCTATATTTCTCTTGGTCATAGTGTATCATTATTTATAATATTGTGCTGGATATGATCTCCTAACATTCTTCTGACAATTTTTTGCATCTATGTTCTAAAGGTGTTGGGGTATTGGACTATAGATCACGTTTTTGGTAATGTCTTTATCTGGTTTTAGTATCCGGGTAACTTCAGCCTCTCAAAATAAGTTGTGGAGTTTTGAAGCATTCCTTCCCCTTCAATTTTTTGCACATTTGTATATGGTAGGTATTATTTCTTTAACTGTTTGGAAGTTTCTCCCAAGGAAATCATGAGTACCAAGAGATTTCCTTTTCAAAATGTATTTGACTACAAGTTCAATTTATTTAACAGTTATAGGGATATTCGTGTTATCTATTTGATCTTGGGGGCATTTTAGTAGTTTTTGTTCTTTGAGGAATTAGTGCATCTTTACCTAGATTGTCCAGTTTTCAACATCGAGTTGTTTGCAATATCCTGTTTTAATGTTTCCAAGTCTGTAGCAACATCTCCTTTTTCATTCTTTATATTGATATTTATATCTTCACACCTTTTATGTTGGTCATTCTTGTGAGAGGTTACCAATTTACTAATATTTTCCAAGTCAAGTATAAGTTTTTGTTTGTTGTTTCATAGATTTTCTCTATTGTTTTTCTGTCTCAGTCACATTGATTTTGGCTTCTGTCTTATTTTCTTCTTTCTGCTTGATTTGATTTCACTTTGCTCCTCTTTTTATCCTTTCCTAGGAGTGAATCTTAGGTTACTAACTTGAGTCCTTTCTTCTTTTCTAACTTAAGCATTTAAATCTACAATTTTCTCTGTAAACACTGCCTTAGCTGCATCCCACAAACTTTGATATTTTGTATTTTAATTATTGTTCAGTTCAACCTAGTTTCTAATTTCAATTGAGACTGCCTTTTTGACCCACAGGTTACTTAGAGGTGTGCTGTTTAATTCCAAGTGTTACTAGATTTTTCTGTTTATTAATTTCTACTTTAATTTCAACGTAGTCTGAGAACATACTTTTTTTTTGAATTCCCATTATTTTAAGTCTAGTAAGGCTTGTTTCATGAACCAAGATATGATTTAATTTTGTGAATGTTCCATATGCTCTTAAATATAATTTGTATTCTCCTTTCTATGGATGAGATATTCTATAAATGTCAATATGTTTCATGTGATTGATGGCCTTGCTCAGTTCTACCTCATTGCTGATTTTCTTTCCATTGTTCTATTACTGGGAGAGGACTGTTGAAATCTCCAACGATAACTGTGGATTTTATTAGTTCTCCTTGTAACCTCATTAGTTTTTTTGTTTGTTTGTTCGTTTCTTGCATGCTGAACCTCTGTTAGATGCAGAAATGTCCAGGAGTTTTATGTCTTCTTGAGTCTGAGATTCATATAGCTGCTCCAGGTTCATTTTGATGTTTATTTAATTTATTTTGAGAGAGAGAGAGAGAGAGAGAGAGAGAGAGAGAGAGAGAGAGAAGGGGCAGAGAGAGAAAGAGGGAGAGAGAGAATCCCAAGCAGGCTCTGCACTGTCAGCACAGAACCCGATGTGGGGCTTGATCTCAAGAACCATGAGATCATGACCTGAGCAGAAATCAAGACTCAGATGCTTAACTGACTGAGCCACCCAGGCACCCCCAGGTTCTTTTTGATCACCGTTAGTATATTATATGTAATATATATAATACAATTTTACATTTAAATTTAAACGGTGTCTTCATATTTACACTATGTTTATTTTAGTTGGCACATCGTTTGATCATTCCCTATCCTTCCAATCTTTCCTTTTTTACCATTTCCCTCTTTTTAAAACTTATTTTGGAATAATTGAACATTTTTTTAATGATTTCAAATTTCTCTCTTCTTGGCATACTAGCTAAAACTATTTTAGTGGTTGCTTCAGGGTTTATAATACACAGTCTTGCTTTATCATGGTCTCCCTTCAAGGGGCATCATACCACTTCACAAGTACTGTTAAAAATTCATAGTAGTAAGCTTCCATTCCTCCCCATGTGCTCTTTATGTTATGTTGCCATATATATTACTGCCACGTATTTTATAAACTCCACAGCACATTGTTATAATTTTGTTTAAAGAGGCAGTTATGCTTTATTTTTACTGTGGCAAATATATATATACATATGTATATATATATACACACACATATATATATATATAT
The DNA here is from genome assembly GCF_024362965.1 of Panthera pardus. Classification (NCBI taxonomy): domain Eukaryota; kingdom Metazoa; phylum Chordata; class Mammalia; order Carnivora; family Felidae; genus Panthera; species Panthera pardus. The sequence goes on along the minus strand of NW_026526840.1, from coordinate 47,606 downwards.
ATATATTTGTATATGTATATATATATACATATGTATGTATATATATACATATGTATGTGTATATATATTTGTATATGTATATATATATGTATATGTATATATAACGTAAAATTTACCATATTAACCACTTTTAAATGTAAAGTTCAGTGGAATTAAGTACACTCACATTGTTGTGCGACCGTCACTACTATCCATCTCCAGAACTTTTTATGATCCCATACTGAAACTCGGTACCCATTAAACAGCAAATCTCCATTCTCCCCTACCCCCAATCCCTGGTAACCACTGTACTACACTCTGTCTCTCTATATTTGACTATAGTATGTACTTCATGTAAGTGGAATCATGCAGTATTTGTCCTTTTGTAGCTGGTATATGTCAATTAGCATAATGTCTTCAAGGTTCATCCACATTGCAGCATGTATCAGAATTTTATTCCTTTGTAAGGCAGAATAGCACTCCATTGTATGTTACATACTACAGTTTTTAAATTGTGGTACAAACATTTAACATTTTGTCTACCCTCATGACACATTTTTAAGTGCATGATGAAGTATTATTAACCATAGGCACGATGTCATGCAGCAGATTTATGGGGCCTACTAATCTTGTACAACTGTTGACCTTATACCCATTGGACACCAATCCACCTCTCGTCTTCCTTCCAGCTCTTGCCAACCACCATTTTTATCTCTGTTTCTCTAAAGCTATTTTAGGTAGCTCATACAAGTGGAATCATGCAGTATGTGTCCTTCTGTGACTGGCTTATTTCACTCAGCATAATGTCCTCCAGGTACATCCATGTTGTCATATATGACAGGATTTCCTCCTGTTTTTAAGGCTGAGTAGTATTCCGTTGTGTGTATATACCAAATTTTCTTTATGAAGGTATCTGTTGATAAACATGTAGTTTGTTTTCATATCTTGAGTATTGTGAATAATGCTGCAATGATTTATGGGAGTGCAGAAATCTTTTTGACATTCTGATTCAGAAGTGGGACTGCAGAATCATATGTTAGCTATATATTTAATTTTTTGAAAACCCTACATATTATTTTCCATAGCAGCTGCAGTATTTTGTATTCCCACCAATAGTGTACAAGGGTTCAAATTGCTTCATAACCTCACCAACAAGTCTTATCATTTTTTTTTAATAACAACCATCCTAACAGGTATTAGGTGATATCTTATTATGGTTTTGATTTGTATTTCTCCGGTGATTAGTGATTCCAAGCATCCTTTCATATACTGTTTGACCATTTGTACATATTCTTGGAGAAATGCCTAGTCAGATCCTTAGCCCATTTTTTCATTGGGTTATTTGTGGTGTTTGTTTGATTGGTAGGAGTTTCCAATATATTTTGGATATTCACCCCCTTTTGGCTATATGGTTTCCAAATATTTTCTCCCATTCCATAGGTTGCCTTTTCACATTGTTGATTGTTTTCTTTGCCATGCAGATATTTTTTGGTTTGATGTATTCCCACGTGTCTATTATTACTTTTGTCATTGTGCTTTGGTGTCATGTCCAAGGAATCATTGCCTAGACCAATGCCATGGAGCTTTTTCCCTAAGTGTTCTTCTAGGAGATTTACAGATTCAGGTCTTACATTTAAATCTTTAATTCATTTTGAGTAGATTTTTTGGTATGGTGAAATATAAGGGTCTATTTTTATTCTTTTGGATGTGGATATCCATTTTTCTCCAGCACCATTTGTTGGAGAGACCATCCTTTCCCCATTGTGTATTATTGGAACCCTTGTCAAAAATCAGTTGGCCATTTCTGGGATTTCTATTCTGTTCCATTGGTCTATATGTCTGTTTTTATGCCAATACCATGCTGTTTTAATTAAGCTTGTTTTGTAATGTATTTTGAATTCAAGAAGTGCAATGACTCCATGCATGTTATCCTTTCTCAAGTTGTTTTGGCTATTTGGGGTTCGGTATTTAGTGGTTCCATACAAATGTTAGGATTGTGTTTTGGTTATTCCTGTGAACAATGTCATTGGTATTTTGCTGGGACCGCATTGAATCTGTAGATCATTTTGTGTAGTACAGACGTTTTAACAATATTACGTTTCTAATTTATGAACATGGCATATCTTTCCACTTACTTGTGTCTTCTTTAATTTGTTTCATCAGTATTTTGTAGTTTTCAGTGTATGTCTTTCACCACCTTAGTTAAGTTTATTCCTAAACATTTTATTCCTTAATTTTCTGTTGGAAGTGGTGGTGTTTTCTTAATTTAATCTTCAGACAGTTTCCTGCTAGTGTATAGAGACCAACTGATTTTCCTATCTTGATTTTGTTACCTGGTACTTTACCAAGCTCATTAATCACTTCTAACAGCGTTTTTGGATTCCCTGGGGTTTTTTCTACATATAAGATCATGTCATCTGAAAACAGGTAATTTTACTTCTGTCTTTGTGACTTGGATGCCTTTCTTTTCGGTTTTCTTGCCTAAATAGTGTGACTAGGTGATATCCCATTGTGGTTTTGATTTGCATTTTTCTGATGATTCATGATATGGAGCATCTTTTCATGTGTCTGTTGGCGATCCGTATGTCCTTAGGAAAAAAAAAAATGTCTATTCAGGTCCGTTGTCCCTTTTCAATCAGACTGTTTGCTGTTGATGTTTGCTGTTCAGCTGTATAAGTTTTTATACAGTTTGGATATTAACCCCTTATTGGATAAATAATTTTCAAATAGATTCTCCCATTCAGTAGGTTTCTTTTCGTTTTGTTGATGGCTCCCTTTGCTGTGCAAAAGCTTTTAATTTTGCTGTAGTCCCAATAGTTTTTTTTTAATTATTAATTTTATTTATTTATTTGTTTGTTTATTTATTTATTTTTAAATTTACAACCCAATTAGTTGGCATATAGTGCAACAATGATTTCAGGAGTAGATTCCTTAGTGCCCTTACCCATTTAGCCCATCCCCCCTCCCACAACCCCCTCTGTAACCCTCAGTTTGTTCTCCATATTTATGAGTCTCTTCTGTTTTGTCCCCCTCCCTGTTTTTATATTATTCTTGTTTCCCTTCCCTTATGTTCATCTCTTGTGTCTCTTAAACTCCTCATATGAGTGAATTCATATGATATTTCTCTTTCTCTGACTGACTAATTTCACTTAGCATAATACCTTCCAGTTCCATCCACAAAGTTGCAAATGGCAAGATTTCGTTGTTTTTGCTTGCCGGGTAATACTCCGTTATATATATATGTGTATACATATATATATATGTACATATACATACACACACACACACACACACACATATATATATATATATATATGTACCACATATCTTATATATATATATGTAAGACCACATATCTTGGGATTTATATATATATATATATATATTATATATATATAATATATAATATATAATATATATTATTATATAATTATATAATATATAATATATAATATATAATATATATTATTATATATAATATATATTATAATATATATAATATATATTATATTATATTTATATATATAAGACCACATATCTTGGCACATATATATATATATATATATATATATGTACCACATTTTCTTCATCCATTCATCCATCGGTGGACATTTGGGCTCTTTCCATACTTTGGCTATTGTTGATAGTGCTGGTATAAACATGGGGGTGCATGTGTCCCTTTGAAACAGCACACCTGTATCCCTTGGATAAATGCCTAGTAGGGCAATTGCTGGGTCATAGGGTAGTTCTAGTTTTAGTTTTTCGAAGAACCCCCACACTGTTTTCCAGAGTGGCTGCACCAGCTTGCATTCCCACCAACAATGCAAAAGAGATCCTCTTTCTCCGCATCCTCGCCAACATCTGTTGTTGCCTGAGTTGTTAATGTTAGCCATTCTGACAGGTGTAGGTGATATCTCATGGTGGTTTTGATTTGTATTTCCCTGATGATGAGTGAAGTTGAGCATTTTTTCATGTGTCGGTTGGCCATCTGGATGTCTTCTTTGGAAAAGTGTCTGTTCATGTCTTTTGCCCATTTCTTCACTGGATTCTTTGTTTTTTTTGGGTGTTGGGTTTGATAAGTTCTTTATAGATTTTGGATACTAACCCTTTATCTGATATGTCGTGTACAAATATCTTCTCCCATTCTGTCAGTTGCCTTTTAGTTTTACTGATTGTTTCCTTTGCTGTGCAGAAGCTTTTTATTTTGATGAAGTCCCAGTAGTTCATTTTTGCTTTTGTTTCCCTTGCCTCCAGAGACGTGTTGAGTAAGAAGTTGCTCTGGCCAAGATCAAAGAGGTTTTTGCCTGCTTTCTCCTCGAGGATTTTGATGGCTTCCTGCCTTCCATTGAGGTCTTTCATCCATTTCGAGTTTATTTTTGTGTATGGTGTAAGAAAGTGGTCCAGCCTCATTCTTCTGCATGTCCCTGTCTAGTTTTCCCAGCACCACTTGCTGAAGTGACTGTCTTTATTCCATTGGATATTTTTTTCCTGCTTTGTCAAAGATTAGTTGGCCATACGTTTGTGGGTCCATTGATGGGTTCTCTATTCTGTTCCATTGATCTGAGTGTCTGTTCCTGTGCCAGTACCATACTGTCCTGATGATTACAGCTTTGTAGTATAGCTTGAAGTCCGGGATTGTGATGCCTCCTGCTTTGGTTTTCTTTTTCAGGATTGCTTTGGCTATTCGGGGTCTTTTCTGGTTCCATACAAATTTTAGGATTATTTGTTCTAGCTCTGTGAAGAATGCTGGTGTTACTTTGATAGGGATTGCATTGAATATGCAGATTGCTTTGGGTAGTATCAACATTTTAACAATATTTGCTCTTCCTATCCAGGAGCATGGAATCTTTTTCCATTTTTTGGTGTCTTCTTGAATTTCGTTCATAAGCTGTCTATAGTTTCCAGCATATAGATTTTTCACCTCTGTGGTTACATTTATTCCCAGGTATGTTATAATTTTTGTTGCAATTGTAAATGGGATCGATTCCTTGATTTCTCTTTCTGTTGCTTCATTGTTGGTGTGCAGGAATGCAACCAATTTCTGTGCATTGATATTGTATCCTGCAACTTTGCTGAAGTCATGAATCAGTTCTAGCAGTTTTTCGGTGGAATCTTTTGGGTTTTCCATATAGAGTATCATGTCATCTGCGAAGAGTGAAAGTTTGACCTCCTCCTGGCCGATTTGGATGCCTTTTATTTCTTTGTGTTGTCTGATTGCAGAGGCTAAGACTTCCAATACTATGTTGAATAACAGTGGTGAGAGTGGACATCCCTGTCTTGTTCCTGACCTTAGTGGGAAAGCTGTCAGTTTTTCCCCATTGAAGATGATATTAGCGTTGGGTTGTTCATATATGGCTCGAGGTATGATCCTTCTATCCCTACTTTCTTGAGGGTTTTTATCAAGAACGGATGCTGTATTTTGTCAAATGCTTTCTCTGCATCTATTGAGAGGATCATATAGTTCTTGTACTTTCTTTGATTGATGTGTTAATTGTTTTGCGTATATTGAACCAGCCCTGCATCCCAGGTATAAATCCCACTTGGTCGTGGTGAATATATTTTTTAATGTATTGTTGGAGCCGGTTGGCTAATATCTTGTTGAGGATTTTTGCATCCATGTTCATCAGGGAAACCGGTCTATAGTTCTCCTTTTTATTGGGGTCTCTCTGGTTTTGAAATCAAGGTAATGCTGGCTTCATAGAAAGAGTTTGGAAGTTCTCCTTCAGTTTCTATTTTTTTTGGAACAGCTTCAAGAGAATAGGTGTTAACTCTTGCTTAAATGTTTGGTAGATTTCCCCTGGAAAGCCACCTGGCCCTGGACTCTTGTTTTTTGGGAGATTTTTAATTACTAATTCGATTTCCTTACTGGTTATGGGTCTGTTCAAATTTTCTATTTCTTCCTGTTTCAGTTTTGGTAGTGTACGTGTAGTTACCATTTAAAAGACTAACAATATGACATTTATGGACCCTGGGTTATTTTCCCTTCATGAGCCCCTTCTTTATTTTTTTCTTTATTAACAGCCTTAATGAAATATTCCCATGTCCTATAATTCACCCATTTAAAGTAAAAATTTCAATAATTTTTGGTGTATACACATTGTTGTGAAACCATCCTTACAATTCAAAACTATTTTGTTTAACTCAAAAAGTAACTCCATACCTGTTAGTAGTCACGCTCATTCCCAATTCATACCCCATACCCCCAGCCCTAGTTTTCCATTATTGACTTACTTTCTCTATATATTTGCCTACTCTTGAAATTCCATACAAAAGAAATCCCAAGATATGTGGTCTTTTGTGACTGGCACATTTCACTTAGCATAATTTTTTTTAGGTTTTACCCATTTTGAAGAAATTCAATGTTTTACAACACACTTGCAATATTTTATATTTCCACCAGCATGATATGTATATTCCTCACTATCACCAATACTTGCTACTTTTTCTTAGATTATATTTATTCTAGTAGATACAAAGTTTCATTGTAATTTACATTTACAATTTTCTAATGACTCATGTTGATCACATATTCATGCATTTATTGCATTTTTGAGACGTTTCTATACAGATAATTGGCCTGTGTTGTAACTGAATTATTTGTATTTTTACTCTTCATTTATAATTTTTTCTTATTTATATATTATGGATATTAGCATCATTTCAGATATATCATTTGAAACATTTTTTCTTGTCTTCTGGTTTGCCCTTTTTCTTTATAGATGTTGTTTTTCTTTTTGTAGCACAAAAGTTTTCCATTTTGATTTATTAGATTTTAACTTATTCTTCCTTTGATGTCATCTACTTTGAGTTAATATTAGTATATGGTATGAGGTAGAGCTTCAACTTCATACTTTTGCATGTGGATATCCTACTTTTCATCTGTATTTGTTGAAAGGGCTATTTGCTCCTATTGAATTGTCTTCAACACTGTCAAATATCAATTGATAAGCATAAATGTATAGGTTTATTCTGGACTTCTCAACTTTGTTTTTCTTTTCAAGGATTGTTTTGGCTACTCTGAGTCCACATAAATTTTAAGATTATGTTGTTAATCTTGCAAAAATGGAGTGTGGGATTTTCATAGAGATTGTGCTGAACCTGCAGTTATTTTCTGCAACATTACCAGCCTGTATTAGTTTCCTACTTTAATAAAGTACTACGAACTGAATGGCTCTGAAAAATAGAACTATATTGCCTTAAGTTCCAAGACAAGAATTTGCAAGTCAAGGTATTGGCAAGACTACACTCTGTTTAAAAACTGTAGAGGAATTCTTCATTGTCACTTCCTGGCCTTCTCTGGTCATTTGCCATATATCTTTAGCATACCATGGTTTGTAGATGCATCACTCCAGTCCTTGATTTTCACCTGCCATTTTCCCTGTGTATGTTCATATTGTCTTCCTTCTGTGCATGTCTATGTACAGATTTCTACATTTTAAGGATATCAGTTATATTGGATTACAGTCAACTCTAATAACCTTACCATAACTTGCTTAGATCTGCAATGGCCCTATTTCTAAATAAGGGTCATATTCTGAGGTACTGGTAGTTAAGTCTTCAACCTATCTTTTTTGAGGGACACATTACAATCCGTAATACTATCCTAAGAATATTGATTTAATATATAGATTAATTTGGAGTATATTGCTATCTTAACAATATTAAGTATTCTCACTCATAAATATAGGATGTATTTCCATTTATTTAAATCTTCTCAATGTCTTTCAATATAATATAGCTTTCAAAGTATAAGGTTTACACTTATTTTGTAAAACTTGTTTCTAGGTGTTTTATAATTTTCAAATGTATTGTAAATGCAATTACAATTAATTTTATTTTTTTTGTTTTTCACCAAGTGAATAGAAATACAATGGTTTTTTAAAAATTAACCTTGTATTCTGCAATATTACTGAACTTGTTTTTAGCTTAATAGTTTTTTATGGATTCCTTAGGATTTTCTATATACAGATTTATGTAATTCATGAATATATTAGGTTTCTTTCTTTCTTTCAAATTTGAGTGCATTTTACTTTATTCTCTTGCCTATTTAACTTTTCTAGAACCTCCAATGCAATACTAAATACATGTGGTGAGTGCAGATATGGTTATCCTATTACTCAAAACTTGTATTTTAAGATATCCTGGTAAAAAAAAATATATAATTCAGCCTGGGAATCTTGTGTATATATTTTTAATATAATATAATATAATATAATATAATATAATATAATAATAATATAATATGTAATAATAAATAAAATATAGAATATATAACATATTTTATGTATTATATATTATGTATATAATATTTATACATACATGTGTATATATTTACTTAAAGATGTTGCTCTGTGGTCTACTTCTATTGCTTCCAATGGACATCTCTGTCATTTTTGTTTTTGTTTGCTTATTCAAAACTTTTTCTTCTGTGTCTGCTTTTTAAGTTTTCTCTTTATCTTTTTTGTCTTTCTCTTTTGATTTTAATGTGCCTTGTAGTTTTCTTCATGTTTCTTTAATTGCGAGTTGTTGAGCTTCTTACAATTCTTTGGTTTATAGATATTATCAAATTTGAATGTTTTGAGAATTTTTTTCCCCTAAAATTTTCTTGTCTTCACCTTTCTGTCCTTTCTTTCAGGGATTCAAGTTAAATACATACTAAGAGGCTTGAAGTTGTACCATAGTTCATTAACGTTTTTTTCCCCTTATTTATTGTCTCCTCCTCTCTCTCTCCCTCCTCCTCTTTCTTCTTTTCCTTCTTCTTTTGTATTCTTATTTTTTCTGTGTGTCTTTCTGGACAGTTCCTATTGTTATGTTCTCAAGACCAATTATCCTTTCTTCTCCAAAGTGTAATCTTCCATTAATCACTTTCATTTGATTCTTCATCTCACACATTGTAGTTTTCATCTTTAAATATTTGATTAATTTTTTGGTATATTCTATGTCTTTACACATAAGGAACATATGTATGCAGTTGAACATATGAAATACACTCACAGTTGTTCTTGTAATGTGATTGTCTATTAATTCTAATATGCCAGTTCTGGATTGTTTTCCATTATTTGATTATTCTTTCCATTACGGATAACTTTTTATGCTATTTTGCAATGTTCATAATCTTTGGAAACTGGACGTTGTAAAAAATTTAAATTTTAAAGTTATGTGTATTTTTATATTATGTTATATATATATATATATATATATATATATATATATGTATATATATATATATATATATATGCCACATCTTTATCCTTTCATCTGTTGATGGACACATGGGCTACTTCTATTATTTGGCTATTGTAAATAATGCTTCAGTAAACATAGGAGTGAATGTGTACCTTTGAATTAGTCATTTTGTGTTCTTTTGGTAAATGCCCAGTCATGTGTTTACTGGATCACAGAGTAGTTCTGTGTCACTTTTTGAAGAAATTCCAAACTGTTTTCCAGAGGGGTGCACCAGTTTGCATTCCCAACCGTGCAAGAGGGTTCCTTTTACTCCACATCCTCACCAGCACTTGTTTCTTGTGTTTTGATTTTAGCCATTTTGACAGATGTGAGGTAATATCTCATTGTAGTTTGATTTGCATTTCCATAATAATGAATGATGTTGAGTTCCTTTCATATGTCTTTTGGCCATCTGTATGTCTTCTTTGGAGAAATGTCTGTTCATGTATACTGCCAATTTTTACTTTTTAATTGTTTTGTTTTATTTTTTTTCCTCTGTCACCACTTTTATTTATTTATTCATTTATTTTTATTATTTTTTTAATCTTTATTTATTTTTGAGAGAGAGACAGAGTGTGAGCAGGGGAGGAGCAGAGAGAGGGAGACACAGAATCTGAAGCAGGCTCCAGGCCCCGAGATGTCAGCACGACATGGGGCTTGAACTCATGAACTGTGAGATCATGACCTGAGCCGAAGTCAGACGCTCAACCGACTGAGCCACCCAGGTGCCCCTATTCATTTATTTTCATATAACTTATTGTCAAGTTGGCTAACATACAGTGGGTAAAGTGTGCTCTCGGTTTTTGGGGTAGAGTCCCATGGTTTATCATTTACATGCAATGCCCAGTACTCATCCCAACAAGTACCCTCCTCAATGCCCATCACGCATTTTTCCCTTCTCCCCCACCCCCCATCCACCCTCAGTTTGTTCTCTGTATTTAAGAGTCCCTTATGGTTTGCCTACCTCACTCTCTGTTTGTAACAATTTTTTCCCCTTCCCTTCCCCCATGGTCTTCTGTTAAGTTTCTCAAGATCCACATATGAGTGAAAAAATGTTGGGTTTTTGGTTTTTGGGTGTTGAGTTATATAACCTATTTATATACTGTGTATATTAACTCATTATCAGATATGTAATTTATAAATATATTTCCCATTCAGTCTTTTAGCTTTATTGATTGTTTCCTTCACTGTGTAGAAGCTTTTTTATTTTGATATGGTCCCAATTGTTTATCTTTGCTTTCATTTCCCTTGCCTCAGGAGACATAGCTAGAAAAATGTTCCCCTGGTCGATGTCAAAGAAGTTACTGCCTGTGCTCTCTTCTAAGATTTTTATGCCTTAAAGCACCACATTTAGGTCTTTAGTCCATTTTGATTTATTTTTATGTATGGTGTAAGAAAGTGGTCCTGTTTCATCCTTTTGTATGTAGCTGTCCAGTTTTCTCAACGCCATTTGTTGAATAGACTGTCCTTTTCCTTTGCATATACTTTCCTGCTTTGATGAAGACTAATTTACCATAAAATTGTGGGTTTATGTCTGGATTTTCTATTCTTTTCCATTGATATATGTGTCTATTTTTGTACTAGTGTATACTGTTTTGATTACCACACCTTTGTAGTATAACTTGAAGTCTGAAATTCAATACCAAAACTGGTATAACTCCAGTTTTGTTTTTCTTTTTTCAAGATTGCTTTGGCTATTCAGGGTATGTTGTGGTTACATATAAATTTGAGGATTGTTAAGAGGTTAGAGAGGGAGGGCGCCAAAACATAAGAGACTCTTCAAAACTGAGAACAAACTGAGGGTTGATGGGGGGTGGGAGGGAGGGGAGGGTGGTTGATGGGTATTGAGAAGGGAGAACCTGTTGGGATGAGCACTGGGTGTTGTATGGAAACCAATTTGACAATACATTTCATATTAAAAAAAAATAATAATAAAAGGATTGGTTGTTTCAGTTGTGTGAAAAATGCTGTCGATATATTGATAGGGATTGCATTAAATCTGTCAATTGCTTTGGGTGGTATTGACATTTTAACAATATTTTTCTTCCATTATATGAGCATGGAATGTCTTCTCATTTCTTTGTGTCATCCTCAGTTTCTTTCATCAGGGTATGTGTCTTTCCTCTCTTTGATTAAGTTTATTCCTGGGTATCTTATTATTTTTGGTGGAATTTTAAATGGGATTGTTTTCTTAATTTCTCTTTCTGCTGCTTCATTATTAGTGTATAGAAATGTAACAGATTTCTGTACATGTATTTTAAATCCTGAGACTTTACTTAATTAATTATCACTTCTAGTACTGTTTTGGTGGAGTCCTCCCTGTTTTTTTAATATATAGTATCATGTCATCTGCAAATAATGAAAGATGTACTTCCTTCTTACCAACTTGGATGCCTTTTATTTCTCTTGTCTGGTTGCTGTGGCTAGAACTTCCAGTACTAAGTTCAATAGAAATGGTGAGAGTGGACATCCTTGTCTTGTTCCTGACCTTGGGGGAAAAGCTCTGTTTTCCCCATTTAGTATTATTTTCACTGTGAGTTTTTCATGTAAGTATTTTATTATGTTGAGGTCTATATTCCTTATAAGCCTACTTTGTTTAATGCTTTTGTCAGAATGGTGATTGTACTTTGTCAAATGCTTTTTTTGTATCTATTGAAATGATCATATGCTTTTTATCCTTTCTTTTATTGATGTGATGTATCACATTGATTGATTTGCAAATATTGAACAATCCTTGCATACTAGGCATAAATCCCACTTGATCATAGTGATTTTTTTAATATATTGTTGGACTTGGTTTGCTAGTATTTTGTTGAGGACTTTTGCATCAATGTTCTTCAGAAATATTGCCTGTAGTTCTCTTGTTTGGTGGTGTTTTTATCTGGTTTTGGTATCCGAATAATGCTGGTCTCATAGAATGAGTTTGGAAGTTTTCCTTCTTCGTTTATTTTTTGGAATGGTTTGAGATGAATAAGTATTAACTGTCCTTTATGTGTTTGATAAAATTCCCCTTTGAAGCCCTCTGGTCCTAGGATTTTGTTTTTTGGGAATTTTTTGATTACTAATTCAATTTCCTTGCTAGTAATCAGTATGTTCAAATTTCCTATTTCTTCCTGATTCAGTTTTAAGATGTTATATGCTTCTAGGACTTTATCAACTTCTTCTAGGTTGTCTAATTTTTGGCATATAATTTCTCATAATATTCTCTTAATAATTGTTTGTGTTTCTGTGGTGTTGGTTATTAATTCTCCTCTCTCATTTGTGATGAGGTTGATTTGAGTTGTTTTTTTTTTTTTTTCTTGATAAGTCTGACTAGAGGTTTATCAATTTTATTGATGTTTTCGAAGACTCATCTTCTGGTTTCAATGATCTCTACTATTAATTTTTTAATTTATATATCATTTATTTCTACTCTAATCTTCATTATTTTTTTTTTTCTTTCTGATGGCTTTCAGCTTTGTTTGTTCACCTATTTCTAGCTCTTTACATGTAGGGTTAGGTTGTTTATTTGAGAGTTTTCCTGCTTCTTAAGTTAGGCCTGTACTGCCATGAACCAACTTTCCTTTGACTTCCATTTGCATGACAAATGTTTTCTCCATTGTGTCACTTTCAATCTGCAGGTATCTTTAAGTTTGAAATGAGTCTCTTACAGACAGGATATAGATGGGTCTTGCTTTTTCTACATTCTGTAACCATATGTCTTTTGATTGGAGCATTTAGTCCATTTGCATTCAAAGTAATTATTAATAAAAATGTATTTATTCCTATTTTGTTACTTGTTTGGTTGTTACTGTAGGTTTTCTCTGATCTTTGTTCTCTTGTTCTCTTTCATGGTTTGCTTGTTTTCTTTAGCAATATACTTGGATTTCTCTATCTTTATTTTTTGCTTATCTATGACCTGTTTTTGATTTGTGGTTACCATTAATGTTGTATATAACATCTTCAGCATATAGTAGTCTACATTAAGTTGATGGTCACTTAACTTTTAACTGATTCTTTACTCCTCTCCCTGCCACATTTTACGTATATATTGTCATATTTTACATCCTTTCATTTTGTGAATCTCATGACTAATTTTTACAGCTATACTTATTTTTCATACTCTTATTTATGGTATTTCCTTTCCAATCAAGGAGTCTCTTTTAGTATTTCCTGTAGGGCTGATTTAGCGGTCATAAACTACTTTAGTTTTTGTTGTCTGAGAAACTCTATCACTCCTTCTATTCTGAATGATAGCATTGCTGGTTAGATGATTCTTGCCTACAGATTTCTCCTTTTCAGCACTTTGGATATATCATTCCACTACATTGCAGCTTATGAAGTTTCTGTTGAAAAATATGCCGATAGCCTTGTGGAATTTCCCTTGTATATAATGTTATTTTCTCTTGCTGCTTTAATTTTTTTTTTCTTTATCACTACTTTTTGCCATTTTATTATGTATCTTGCTGTGGATTTCTTTGGGTTGATTTTTGGGGGATATCTCTGTGCCTCCTAGATCTAGATGTCTGTTTCCTTCCCCAGATTATGGAAGTTTTTGGCTAGTATTTCCTCAAATAAATTTTCTACTCCTTTTTTTCTCTATTCTTCTGGTATCCTTATAAATGCAAATGTTATTACAATTGATGGAGTCACTGAGCTCCTTAAGACTATTCTCAGTTTGCATAATTCTTCCTCTCATCTGGTCAACTTGGTTACTTTCCATTACTCCATTTTCCAGGTCGTTAATTTGTTTTTCTGCTTTATCTATCTACCTTGCTCTTCTAGTCTATTTTTAATTTCCTTTAGTTTTTTCTTCATATCTGATTGGTTCTTTTTATGTTTTCTCTCCCTTTGTTAAGGGTCTCACTGATGTCCTCCATTCTTTTCTCAAGCCCAGTGAATTCTCTATCAGGCATATTACTAAGGCTCACTAAGGTCTTCTGCTGTGATTTTGTCATGTTCTTTTGTTGGGGACATCTTTCTCTGTCTTCTCATTTTATCTAACTCTGTGTTATCTGTGTTAGGAGAATCAGCTATGTTTTCTGTTCTTGAAGGTAATGGCCTTCTGAAGAAGTCCTGAAATGACCTGCAGTGCAATGTGCCCTGTTCCTAGGACCTGGATCTTCAGGAAGTTACTCCTGTGTGCATTGTGTATGTTTTGTTGAGTTCTTGCAACCTTTCCCTTCAGTCTAGTGGCACTCTTTGCCTTTTGTGGGCAGTGTTTGATTCCCGGCAGGGGGTGGGGTGCATTTTAACAGGCACATGCTGGTCTGCTTGTTAAATGAGAACAGGAGCCATGGCTGCTGAAACTGGGTGGCCTAAACATATCTGCAAAGTGCACGTGGCTGGGTCATGCACTTTTAACAAGATGCACCTCAGGTTTCTGCAGTCCCTGCCTTTACTATTGCTGCCACTACTACTGCCACAGCTACTGCCACTGCCACCAGGATCAAAGCCCTGCAAAAAGCTCAGGTCAGAAGAGGAGGTGCTGGGGAGGTTTGTGCTGTTCTTCTGGGAGAGGGTTCCCATAGCATCGGGACTGAGGCAATTGTGACTGCAAAGGGTAGATCCACAGAAGTACGAGTGTGGGAGGCACCAAGTTAGTGAGCGTTGGTGCTTTGCTGTCTCCTACAGGTGGCAGCGTGTTTATACTGGGGAGCGGAGGAGGTAAATGCTGCCTGCCCACTCCTTTGTTCCTGGAGGAGTCTCAGTGAGACTATCTCCTATCTCCAGGACATCCTGTGTGTGATGAGTAAATCACCCTCCTTCTTGTGTGCCCCAGGCATTTTTCAAACTGTTGGTTCTATGCTGTATGTTCTCAAGCTGTTTGGCATGCTGCCACTTTAAGGGCAGGGTCTCAGTTTCCTAATGCTCTCAGAGATTTTCCTGAGCCTGAGCTGGGCCCATTGATTTATAGAGTTCCAAGCTTTAAGTCACAAAGGTTGTTAAGAATTCACAAAATTTGGCCCCTCTTACTTTCAAAGTCAAATGTTATGGGGATTTGTCATTCCCATGTGGGGTCTCCAGTGTAATCGACTCTTTCTTACCCTTCCCCATGCTCCTGGAAACCTCTCATCTATGAAGAACCACAGTCTTTTTAGGTCTCAAATTGCATATCTGCCTTTCCTATATCTTTAATGTGGCTTCATCTCTACCTTTGGTTGTGGAGTTTGTTCTGTTTGTCTTCAGGTTGTTTTCTGAACTATTTAGGCTGATGTGAGTGTTACCTAGTTGTATCCATGGGACAAAGTGTGCCTAATATCCTCCTACTTGACAATAATCCCTCTCCACAAGGTATTGCAGTTTTTCTGTTGAAAAGCATCATGCCTGCTTTGTTAAATACATCAGTGGCTGATTCTGTTTTATGCTATTTAAAATGCAATCATATTCCTAACACTTTTTCTGATTCTTCATTTTTAATTTTCAGATATATAAGTATTTTTATTAATCTCTAATCCTACAACTTTTATGAATTATTTTATTATCTCCAATGTTTTTTTAGGGCACTGTTGAATATTCTCTGTATAAAATCATGATATTTGTGAATATATAAGGTTTTACTTCTTTCTTTTAAATTTGATGGAATTTTTTGTTTTGTTTTGCATTTTTTGCTTGCCTAACTGCTTTGAATAGATATTCCTGTATAATACTGAATAGCAGTGGCAAAATTGGGCATCTATGTCTCACTTCTGATATTAAGGAGAAAGGTATCAGCCTTTCAGCATTTAGTATAAAGGTATGTGTGGATGTTTTTCTTTAAACTTTTTTTTATCATATTGAGGAAATTTCCATCTATTCCTAGTGTGTTGAAAATTTCTATTATAAAATGTATTTTCTTGGGGCGCCTGGGTGGCTCAGTCAGTTAAGTGTCTGAATTCAGCTCAGGTCATGATCTCACGGTTTTTGAGTTTGAGCCCCGCGTCAGGCTCTGTGCTGACAGCTCAGAGCCTGGAGCCTGGTTCTGATTCTGTGTCTCCCTTTCTCTCTATCCCTCCGTGACTAGTGTTCTGTCTCTCTCTTCCCTCAAAAGTAATGAATGTAAAAAAAATTAAAATGTATTTTCTCAAACGCTTTTTCTGCATAAGTTGAGATGATTGTGTGTGTGTGTGTGTGTGTGTACGCGCGCGTGTGCGCACATGAGCCTTTATTTTCTTAATTTCCTTAATGTGCTGCATTGCATTTTATTAATTTTTTATTTTTTTAATTAAATATAATTCATATCAAGTTGCTTTCCATATAATACCCAGTGCTCTTCCCAACAGGTGCCCTTCTCAAGGCCCATCACCCTTTTCCCCTCTCCTCCACCCCCATCAACCTTCAGTTTGTTCAAAGTATTTAAGAGTCTCCTATGGTTTGCCTCCCTCCCTCTCTGTAACATTTTTTCCCCTTCACCTCCCCCATGGTCTTCTGCTAAGTTTCACAGGATCCACATATGAGTGAAAACATATGGTATCTGTCTTTCTCTGACTGACGTATTTCACTTAGCATAATACCTTCCAGTTCTATCCACCTTGGTGCAAATGGCCAGATTTCATGCTTTCTCATTGCCAGGTAATATTCCATTTTATACATAATACACACTTTCTTTATCCATTTGTCAGTTGATGGACATTTAGGCTCTTTCCATAATGTGGCTATTGTTGAAAGTGCTGCTATAAACATTGGGGTACAAGTGCCCCTATGCTTCAGCACTCCTGTATCCTTTGGGTAAATTCCTAGCAGTGCTATTGCTGGGTCATAGGGTAGATATATTTTTAATTTTTTGAGGAACCTCCACACTGTTTTCCAGAATGGCTGCACCAGTTTCCATTCCCGCCAACAGTGCAAGAGGGTTCCCATTTCTCCACATCCTCGCCAGCATCTATAGTCTCCTGATTTGTTCATTTTAGCCACTCTGACCTGTGTGAGGTGGTATCTGAGTGTGGTTTTGATTTGTATTTCCTTGATGAGGAGCGACGTTGAGCATCGTTTCATGTGCCTGTTGGCCATCTGGATGTGTTCTTTAGAAAACTGTCTATTCATGTCTTCTGCCCATTTATTCACTGGATTAATTGCTTTTTGGGTGTGGAGTTTGGTGAGTTCTTTATAAATTTCGGATACTAGCCCTTTGTCTGATATGTCATTTGCAAATTTCTTTCTCATTCTGTCGGTTGCCTTTTAGTTTTGTTGATTGTTTCCTTCGCAGTGCAGAAGCTTTTTATCTTCATGAGGTCCCAATAGTTCATTTTTGCTTTTGATTCCCTTGCCTTTGGAGATGGGTCAAGTAAGAAATTGCTGTGGCTGAGGTCAAAGAGGGTTTTTCCTGCTTTCTCCTCTAGGGTTTTGACGGTTTCCTGTCTCACATTCAGGTCCTTCATCCATTTTGAGTTTATCTTTGTGAATGGTGTAAGAAAGCGGTCTAGTTTCGTTTTTCTTCATGTTGCTGTCCAGTTCTCCCAGCACCATTTGTTAAAGAGACTGTCTTTTTTCCATTGGATATTCTTTCCTACTTTGTCAAAGATTAGTTGGCCATACATTTGTGGGTCCAATTCTGGGCTGTCTCTTCTATTCCATTGGTCTATGTGTCTGTTTTTGTGCCAATACCATACTCTCTTGATGATTACAGCTTCGTAGTAGAGGCTAAAGTCTGGGACTGTGATGCCTCCTGTTTTGGCCTACTTTTTTTCAATATTACTTTGGCCATTCGGGGCCTTTTCTGGTTCCATACAAATTTTAGGATTATTTGTTCTAGCTTTGAAAAGAATGCCTGTGCAATTTTGCTTGGGATTCCATCGAATGTGTAGATTGCTTCGGGTATTATCGACATTTTAACAATATTTATCCTTCCAGTCCATGAGCATGGAAGGTTTTTTCCATTTCTTTGTACCTTCTTCAATTTCCTTCATGAGCTTTCTATAGTTTTCAGCATACAGATTTTTTACATCTTTGGTTAGGTTGGTTCCTAGGTATTTTATGATTCTTGGTGCAATTGTGAATAGGATAAGTTTATTTCACTTTCTCTTGTTTAATTATTGGTGTATAAAAATGAAACTGATTTCTGTACATTAATTTTGTACCCTGTGATACTGCTGAATTCATGTATCAGTTCCAGCAGAATTATGCTGGAGTCTGCCAGGTTTTCCATGTAGAGTATCATGTCTTCTGCAAAAAGTGAAAGTTTGACTTCATCTTTGCCAATTTTGATGCCTTTGATTTCATTTTGTTGCCTGATTGCTGATGCTAGGAATTACAGCACTATGTTAAACAGCAGTGGTGAGAGTGGACATCTCTGTCGTGTTCCTGATCTCAAGGGGAAAACCCTCAGTTTTTCCCCATTGAGCATGATATTAGCTGTGGGATTTTCATAAATGGCTTTTATGATGTTTAAGTATGTTCCTTCTATCCCAACTTTCTTGAGGGTTTTTATTAATAAAGGATGCTGTATTTTCTCAAAAGATTTTTCTGCATCTATTGACAGGATCTTATCTTCTTTTCTTTTATTTATGTGGTGTATCACATTGATTGATTTCTGAATATTGAATGAGCCCTGTAGCCCAGAAATGAATCCCACTTGATCATGGTGAATAATTCTTTTTTTATGTGCTGTTGAATTCGATTTGCTAGTATCTTACTGAGAATTTTTGCATACATATTCATCAGGGATATTGGCCTGTAGTTCTCTTTCTTTACTGGGTCTCTGGTTTGGAAATCAAAGTAATGCTGGCTTCATAGAATGAGTCTGGTAGTTTTCCTTCCCTTTCTATTTATTGGAACAGCTTGAGAAGGATAGGTATTATCTCTGCTTTAAATGGGTCTAGTAGAATTCCCCAGGGAAGCTATCTGGTCCTGGACTCTTATTTCTTGGGAGATTTTTGATACCTGATTCAATTTCTTCACTGGTAATGGGTCTGTTCAAATTTTCTATTTCTTCCTGTTTGAGTTTTGACAGTGTGTGGGTGCTTAGGACTTTGTCCATTTCTTCCAGGTTGTCCAGTTTGTTGGCATATAATTTTTCATAGTATTCCCTGATAATTGATTATATTTCTGATGGATTGGTTGTAACAATTCCATTTTCATTCATGATTTTATCTATTTGCGTCCTCTCCCTTTCCTTAATTTTTTTTAACGTTTATTTATTTTTGAGACAGAGAGAGACAGAGCATGAACGGGGGAGGGTCAGAGAGAGGGAGACACAGAATCTGAAATGGGCTCCAGGCTCTGAGCTGTTAGCACAGAGCCCGATGCGGGGCTCAAACTCACGGACCGCGAGATTGTGACCTGAGCCGAAGTCGGCCGCTTAACCGACTGAGCCACCCAGGCGCCCCATCCCTTTTCTTTTTGAGAAGCCTGGCTAGAGGTTTATCAATTTTGTTTATTTTTTCAAAAAAAAAAAAAAAAAAAAAAAAACTCTTGGTTTCATTAATCTGCTCTACAGGTTTTTTTTGTTTTTTTGTTTTTTTTTTAGATTCTATATTGTTTATTTCTGCTCTGATCTTTATTATTTCTCTTCTGCTGGGTTTGGGGTGTCTTTGCTGTTCTGCTTCTATTTCCTTTAGGCGTGCTGTTAGATTTTGTATTTGGGATTTTTCTTGTTTCTTGAGATAAGCCTGGATTGCAATATATTTTCCTCTTAGGACTGCCTTTGCTGCACCCCAAAGCATTTGGATTGTTGTCTTTTCATTTTCATTTGTTTCCATATATTTGTTTAATTTCTTCTCTAATTGTCTGGTTGACCCATTCCTTCTTTAGTAGGATGTTCTTTAACTTCCATGCTTTTGGAGGTTTTCCAGACTTTTTCATGTGGTTGATTTTATGTTTCATAGCATCGTGGTCTGAAAGAGTGCATGTTATGATATCAATTCTTGTATACTTACGAAGGGTTGTTTTGTGACCCAGTATGTTATCTATCTTGGAGAATGTTCCATGTGCTCTCATGAAGAAAGTATATTCTGTTGCTTTGGGATGCAGAGCTCTAAATATATCTGTTAAGTTAATTTGGTCCAATGCATCATTCAGAGTCATTGTTTCTTTACTAATTCTGTGTCTAGATGATCTATCCATTGTTGTAAGTGGAGTATTAAAGTCCCCTGCAATTACCACATTCTCATCAATAGGGTTGCTTATGTTTGTGATTAATTGGTTTATATATTTGGGTGCTCCCGAATTCAGTGCATAGACATTTATAACTATTAGCTCTTCCTGATGGATACACCATGTAATTATTATATAATGCCCTTCTTCATCTCTTGTTACAGCCTTTAATTTAAAGTCTAGTTTGTCTGATAGAAGTATGGCTACTCCAGCTTTCTTTTGACTTCCAGTTGCATGATAGATAGTTCTCCATGCCCTCACTTTCAACCTGAAAGTGTCCTCAGGTCTGAAATGAGTCTGTTGTAGAAAGAAAGTAGATAGGTCTTGTTTTTTTTTTTTTTTATCCATTCTGAAACCCTATGTCTTTTGATTAGGACATTTAGTCAATTTACATTCAGTGTTATTATTTAAAGATATGGGTTTAGAGTCATTGTGTTATCTGTAGATTTCATACTTGTAGTGGTGTCTCTGGTACTTTGTGGTCCTTGCAACATTTCACTCACAGAGTCCCACTTAGGGTCTCTTGTAAGGCTGTTGTAGTGATGATGAATTCCTTGTTTTTGTTTATTTGGGAAAATGTTTATCTCTCCTTCTGTTCTGGATGACGGGTTTGCTGGATAAAGGATTCTTGGCTGCATATTTTTCCTGTTAATCACAATGAAGATTTCCTGCCATTCTTCTCTGGACTGCCAAGTTTCAGTAGATAGGTCTGCTACTACCCTTATGTGTCTACCTTTGTATGTTAAGGCCCGTTTATCCCTAGTTGCTTTCAGAATTCTCTCTTTATCCTTGTATTTTTTCAGTTTCACTATGATATGTGATGCAGAAGATTGATTCAAGTTATGTCTGAAGGAAGTTATTTGTGCCTCTTGGATTTCAATGCCTGTTTCCTTCCCCAAATTGGGGAAGTTCTCAGATATGGTTTGTTCAAGTATACCTTCAGCCCCTTTCTGTCTCTATTCTTCTAGAATTCCTATGATGCAGATATTGCTCTGTTTGAATTCATCACTTAGTTCTCTGATTCTCCCCCTCATCTTGGATTTTTTTTCTCTCCTTTTCTCAGCTTCCTCTTTTTCCATAATTTTATCTTCCAATTCACCTATTCTCCCCTCCTCCTCTTCAGTCCACATGGTAGCCACCTCCATTTTATTTTGCACCTTGTTTATAGAATTTTTTCATTCATCATAACTATTTTTTAGTTCCTTGATATATTTAGCAATAGATTCTCTGCTGTCCTCTATGATTTTTTCAAGCCAAGCAATTAATTTTATGACTATTATTCTAAATTCTTGTTCAGTTATATTGCTTAAATCGGTTTTGATCTATTCATTATCTGTCACTACTTCTTGGAATTTCTTTTGAGGAGAATTCTTCTGTTTCATCATTTTTGGCTTGTTTTCTGTCCCTTATGAGTTTTAAAACTTTGTTATGTGCTCTGCACCTGAAAGCACTGCTATGTTAAAGGGGAGGTCATACACTTTCTTGGGCCTGGCCCTTCAGGACTTTTTCTGTTGTTGAGTGTCATTTGCTCTCTGTTGTTATGACTTTGGTTATTTTGTTTCCCTACTCGTAGTGATGTTTTGTACCCTCCACCAGGTGTGCTTTGATTTGTTCACTGGAGTAGCCCTGTAAAGGAAAACAAACAGAGAGACAAACAGGAGACAAAAACATGCAAACACACTAACAGATACAACAAACAAACAGATAAAAACAAAAAACTAAAAACTAAAAACAAAAAAAAAAACCCAAAAACACCCACTACAAGTAAAGAACATGTGGAGACAGTGCTGATGGAAGAGTACATACAGAGAGAAATGACAGGACCGGGGGGAAAAATAAATAAACAGTGACTAGGCAGAGAGACTAAAAGTCTTAATCCATAGGTAGAGAAAGGAAAATAAAGAAGGAGGCTGGGAAAAAGAAACAAGATAATGTTACCCAGACAGAGAAACTGTATGGCTTGATTATTCAAGAGAGAGAAAGGAATGAAAAGAAGCAGGTGTAAAACATGTATCAAGAGAATGGATTAAATATGTCTGTTTAGGCAAACCAATAACCAGAGTAACCAGTCTAGAGGAGGAAGAGATAAGGAGGAGAAATGGAGGGGAGAATATGTCTATATACCTAGAATTGACCTAGAATTAATCCATGCTGCAGTGCTGGTCTAGAGGAGCTTTCCATCTGGTTAAACAGGGTCTGTTTGGTTCCAGTCAATATGCAGTTACCAGGCATGGAGGGGCATGGTTTTGTGTAGGCTGGTCCCACCTCCACTATGGGCCCCAGGACTGATCCCTGAGGCCCCGCCTTGGTGGTAGTGGGGTGGGAAATGGCAATCTCCCATTCTCTTCTCCACAGACCTGGGCCCGGTGGACTCCGTTTGAGTCATCCTCACTGTGCCATAGACACAGATGGGGCGATCTTTCTCACTCAACCACCCCCCCGACCGTGTGCTTGGCTAGGATTCAAAGACCCGCTTGTGTTTTATGGCACTGGGGAAGCACCTCTCAGTGCAGCCCCATATGTGGTCCTGTCTGGATTTGTCTGTGCCACCACACTTCACGGAGGACCACCGTCTCCTATGGACTGTGCTGTCAGCCTCACTTCCGCTGCCAAGCCCTGGGGGGTGATGGATGCAGGCAAGCTTTGCTCTGTCCTACAGTATTTCAGGGAGGGGGCCACTTTCTCCTACTTTGGTCTGCGTCTCTGACCTACCACTAAACCCAAGGCTGGCTCCCCTCCTCCCCAGGTGCATGAACAGGGAGCCAGCCCCAGTCTGAAAAAAGCCCTGCAGTTAGAGATAAGATCCCTCTCAGTCCCAGTCTGAGGTCTTTCTCCTGCCCAGATAAAGTCCTGCACTTCCCTAGCCGCTCTCTCTTTCCCTTTGCCTCTCTGTAGAAGGGGATCCCTCCCCACCGTGCCTACCAGGCCTGTTTTATCTCCCCCAGCTCGCTATCATCCAGCTATGCTTTCTCAAGTTGTCTTGTGTTCTTTCCGGCACATTCAGTGTCTTTTCCTCCCAGACTCTTGGGGTTAAAAGTCTTTTGGCTTCAACACTTCTTTGTTTGAGAGACATGGGAAATATGGATCCCTACCTTGCCATGTTGGCCCCAGCCTCCCCCTATATTTAATTTTAATGTGTTGAATAAACCTTGTATTCCTGGCCTATATCTCGCCTTTGCATAATGTATAATCATTTTAATATGCTTGTGTATTTAGTTTACTAGTATTTATTTCATTAAAAACTTTGCATCTATATTAGTAGCAAGGTTTTACAAGCTTTTAATTACTAATTCATCTTTACTTGTTATAAGTTAGTTCAGATTTCTTATTTCTTTTTGAATCACTTTTAATATATTTGTTCTTAGATATTTTCCCATTTTATCTACTGAGGAATAATCCATTTACTGGTGTATAATTTTTATAGTATTTTTATCATACTTTTTATTACACACTATCTTGTTTACTACAGGCTTGTAGTACATATTGAAATTGAAAAGTGTATGTTCCCTAACTTTGTTTTTCTTTATAAAGATTGCTTTGAGAGAGTTCTCAAAATGGCAATATAGGTTGTTCTAACTTTAGTCCCCTTCACAAGAAAAGAAACTAGCAACTATACATATACAAGATATCATTGTGAAAATTCTAGAACATAGAGGTGAGGGTGAAGTGCACCTATGCATCACAGAGATCAAGAGGAACCAAATTAGAAAGGTAAGAGAAGCAACTATGTTTTGAGTACAAAACATCTTTTGCAAGGTAGTGTAGCATTGAACTGTGAAGGCCCCTCTGAGCTTATGGTTTCTCCAGTGGGAAAAAGAGATTGCAAAGTCAACATCCAGCTCACTCAGTGTTGTGGGTCACTTTCTGGGTGATTTTCTCAGGTCTTCTCACAAGGGTATCATGGGGGAGTTTATGGGAATTGACCACTGGTGATTAGATTGTGACAGATAAGGTTGGAAGGGCTTGCAGCAATCAGTACTGAGAACCCCCAAGAAGTGATATATAGCAGCATCCAAGTATATTTTTCAACCAGTTGCATTGCCAATCTGCAGAGCCAATACATTTGCCCCATCTGCCCATGAAACTCAAGGCACAGTTTTGCCTGTTTTCAGACACTAAAAATGTGATTTGCTAGTCATGGAGACTGATTTGCTGATCTATCCAAGCAGGGGAAACAATTTATAGTCTGACCTACTTCTAAGAATCGTCTTTGTCCCCACCTGACCAGGAAGCCTGTCCACAGCACCTAGAAAGTTGCATATCTCAGCAGCACTTGAGCACTCAGCACAGAGTCTGACCAGCAGCTCTGTAATTTAAAGAGGCCTCACCTGGAAAGGTAGATTGGTGATTTTTGCTTTAAAACTAGACTTATGAATTTAAATTTTAGTGTGATGTGTATTATTGCATCATTTTATATCTTATTCAGCACTTTTTGTTGTTGGGTGCAATTAAAATGGATGGAAACAGTTTGATCTTTTGGTGTATTTTTAGGCAATCAGTTAGGCACGTCCTGAGCAGGGCTCAGTCTAGGTTTATTGCTCACTACTGACCTCTCTAATTGCTATATCCAATGCTCTCTGATCTACGTTTTTCCAATGCACTGCTCTCAGTATAGTGAATGCGGGGCATTGTTACTTTTAATTCTTTCATTTGACTCTTTTCCTTTTCTCAAGTTGTTAAAGATGAATACTCAAGATCTCTGAAATCTCTCTCTAGACAACTTTCTTTTTGGTCTTTGTCCCATGAATTACTTTCACATTCATCTTCTCAGGTGCTCAACTTCGTGTGCTCAACATACAAATTCTTCTACTGACCTTTACCTGTGTTTCCCTTCTTTGTGCTGTGACCTGCTATTGTGACTTTGTTAAATTAACATTTAAGTAGATCCCTGTGGTGTTGGATGGTGAGCCTGAGCTCAACAACAACACAAAAGAATTGACATACAGAAGTGGTAACTTAGTAATTGGTAACAATATAAGTCCTGGAGGACCTAACACACCTTGAGGAACCACGCAGGAATGCAGGGTGCAGGCAGAGAGTGCAAGGGGAAACCCGGAGCACATGCGTGTGTTATTCAAGCGAAAAATAACAAGGTATTATCTAAGGGATACACAAGAAGAATGTGCTATGAGACAATGCTTATCACAAGGACAGTTGGGGGAGTTAGAAGCTGACATTTACTTGTGATTCTGTGGGTTCTTATCTAAGCCATAGGCATTCAAAAGAGGTTAGGGTAAGCTCAAAGCCCCTGCAGCTCAGGCCACTTGACCATGTAAAATGAATGCTGAGATCTCACATTTATATCTCTAATCTATTTTGAGTTTATTTTTGGGTATGGTGTAAGAAAATGGTCCAGTTTCATTCTTTTGCATGTAGCTGTCTAATTTTCCCAGCACCATTTGTTGAACAGATTGCATCTTTCCCATTGCATATACTTGCCTCCTTTGTTACAAATTAGTTGAGGACATAATTATGGGTTTATTATTGGGTTTTCTATTCTCTTCCATTGATCTGTGTGTCTATTTTTGTGCTAGTAGCATATTATTTTGAATACTATGTAACAGAATTCAATACTATTCAATAGAATAGTAATACTATACTATTTTGAATACTATTTGACTTTGTAGTGTATCTTGAATCTGGGCTTGTGATACCTCCAGTTTTCGTCTTTTTTGAGAGTACTTTGGCTATTTGTGGTCTTTGGTTTTATACAAATTTTAGGATTATTTGTTCTAGTTCGGTGTAAAATGTTGTTGGTATTTTGGTATGGATTGCATTAAATCTTTAGATTGTTTGGGTAGTATGGACATTTTAACAATATTGGTGTTCCAAATCCATGAACATGGAATATCTTTCCATTTCTTTGTATCATATTTAATTTCTTTTATAAATATTTTATAGTTTTCAGAGTGCAGATTTTTCACCTCTTTGGTTAAATTTATTTCTAGGTGTTTTAATATTCTTGGTGCAATTTTAAATGGAATTTTTCCTTGATTTCTCTTTATGCCACTTTATTGTTAGTGTATAGAAATGCAACATCTTTATTGCTGCACTATTTACAATAGCCATGATATGAAAGCAATCCAAATGTCCATTTGTAGATAAATGAATAATTAAAAGCAGTACACACACCAACACACACTCACACACACACACACACAAACACACAGACACACACTGGAATATTGCTCAGCCATAAGAATAAAATCTTGCTATTTGCAACAACATGGATTGATCTAGAAAGTATAATGCTAAATGAAATAAGTCAATCACAGAAAGATAAATAGCATATGATTTCACTTAGGTGTGGAATTTAAGAAGCAAAACAAAGAAACAAAGGAAAAAATAGAGGAACAAAAACAGACTCTTAAATACAGAGAAGGAACTGGTTGTTGTCATTGGGGAAAGGGGGAAGGGGGAAGTAGGTGAAGGAGATTAAAAGCACACTTACCATGATAAACACTGAGTAATGTACAGAATGTGGAGTCACTATACTGTACACCTGAAACTAATATAATACTGTATGCTAATTATACTGGAGTTTAAACAATAAATAAAAATTTAAAATTGGATACTGAGGTAGCAATATTGTGGAGTATTTTAGCTAAATCTATAATACCTGCAAATGCTCACGGCAGTAGACTGGGTAATCAAAGTTCTGACCTTTTATTTATTTGTTTATTTTCACTATTTTTCAGGTATGAATGTACTTTAGTGTCATATGTCCTGTGTATTGAAAGCTGTTTGTTTCTGTACTTTGTCTTTTTTTTTTTTTTTTAATTTCAAACTCAGGAGAATATGTTCAGTCTTTGTTAATCCATCTTTTCTAGAAGGACAGCTATCATCAATTTTTTAAAGATAATAAGATATTCCCATTGTTCAAAATAAATTTCTAAAGCATTAGAAACAACTGATCAGAAAGATTTTAATTGCTACAGTATATGTGTTTTCCAATATGAAAAAAATAATCTGGTATACAATTCCCTTTACAATGGGTTACTTTATCCTGAGAACATAAACATGGGTTAAACTTAAGGGAATATTGATTTTATTAATAGTTAATGAAAATTATTTATATAAATTTTGTCTATAGAGAAAAATAAATGAGCAATATAATAATTAAGTTGAACCTAAGTATAACATTTATACATGTGACTTTCACCATATCCAGGAGAGGGAATCATGTTGAGAAGGTCAGTCTCAGGAGAGAGAGAAGTTGGCAGAGTAATAAGTGGACCCTATGCTTTCCTCATCCCTGGAACACAGCTAGATAAATATCAAATCATTCTGAACACCCAAGAAATCAATTTGAGGATTGAGAGAACAAACTGCACAACTAAAGGGAGAAAAGAGGTCACATTGTGGAAGATAGGAGTTGCAGAGATGTGATTTGAGGTAGAAAAAAATTTCAAGTGCTGTGAAGGGGATGAAACCCTGACCACAGAGGAGAGAGAAAGAGAGAGAGAAGAGAGAGAGAGAGAGAGCACGTGTGCAGGGGATTGCATAAGAAAAACACTTCCTCAAAACCATTGACCAGGAACATGAGAGAGGCTGATTATTGCAAGTATTTATAAGCAGCATAACTCAATGTCTGACATTTTAGAAGTCCATGCCATTGCCAGGGTACAGCCTGACAGACATAGTGGTTCTCCTGTGGAGAATGATGGTGGGGGCTCAGGAAAAAACAACATAGCTTGAGAATCTGCTGGGCCACACTGGGAGACACAGTTCCCCTTCTTGGAGTGCATTTGGGAGAGGTAGTACTGCGTCTCTGGGGACAAAAGAGCTGGTGGATGACATTGAGCTGTTCTGCTCATCATCATAGGTGCAGAGGCACCTGCTGAGGGTAGCTAACCTGGATGCCAGTTTTTGCTGTGCTTGTCCATAAATTCCATACCCTGTGCATTCATGCAACTACCCTTCTGGACAAACTGGTACCAGGCCCAGCATGGTGAGACCCTCTCCCAGAGAATCAGTGCAGTTCCATGCTGTGCTGGATCCCTAAAATTTGGAGTTCTGAAAAACAGGCAGTGAACCTGAGATAAAACACAGGAGCATTGCATTGCCAGGTGAGCAGATGGCTCAGACACAGGGTAAAAGCAGGCATCTGAGGGATGCCTGGGACAAATGAGAGCAGATGGTTCAATCTTCTGTGAGGGCTTCCGAACAAAGGAAGGCAAGAACTCCTCTGTCTGAGAAAGAGAGAACCAGGTTAGGCCATTTTTATCTTGGCCCATCAGCAGGGACAAACCTCAGGGAGCAGCACAGTGCCCACAGTGCAGGCTTGAGTGGCTTACCCCAAGCCTACCCCCCACCCCGTGTTCTACTGGTGCTTTTTTCTTAGGTCAAGTGTGCCTGAGAGCCAGAGCAGCAGCAAGGCCCTTCCCCCAGAAGACCAGCAAACCCCCCATACACACCAAGTCTACTGACCAGAATGCTACAAAACTTCAGCTCTAGTGGAAATTGGATCATGACATTTTTCACAAGTAGACCAAAACATACCTAGTGAAAACTTGCCACACACTGGACAAGGTCCATACACTACCCATTGCAGGCAAGGTGAAACCCTGCAGAGAACTAACCTGAGGGAAGAGTGCTTAAAAACAAGAGTTCACAAACCTGTACCAGAAACACTCTTTGAAGTGCAGGCACTAGTCATTATATGACATCTTTTTAATATAGCCATTACTCCCAAGAGCAGAAAATATAACAGGTTTTCACAAAGAAAATAGACACTTGGGCAAAATGCCAGGAAGGAGGAATTCACCCCCCCCCCCAAAAAAGAACAAGAAAAATTCATGACCGGAGATATAATTGAAACAGATGTAGATAATATGCTTGAACCAGAATTAAAAACAATCATGATAAGGATACTAGCGGGGCTTGAGAAAAGCATGAATGACATCAGAGAGACACCACAGAGATAAAAGAGCTAAAATCCTATCAGGCCAAAATGAAAAATGCAATAAATGAACAAGATTTGAAACAAACTGGAAGTAATTGCTACAAGGATAGAAGAAGCAAAAGAACATAAAAGATATAGAAGATGAATTATGGAAAATAATGAGGTGCACAGAAGAGAGGAAGAAAAATCTTGGATCGTGAACATAGACTTAGAGAATTCAGCTACTCCATAAAGAGTAATAAAATTAATATCTTAGGAATATCAGTAAAAAAAAAAAAAGAAAGAGAAAAGAGGGCAGAAAGTTTATTTGAGGAAATTATAGCTGAAAACATCCCTAATATGGGAAAGGAAAGAGACAGAGAAACCCAGGAGGCACAGAGAAATCCCATGAAGATCAACAAAAGCAGGCCTACACCTAGACATATCATAGTATAATTTGCAGAATCCAGAGACAAGGAAAACATTTTGAGAGCAATGAGGGAAAAGAAATCCCTAATTCATAAGGGAAGACAAATCAGGCTAGCAGTAGACTTATCAACAGAAACTTGGCAGGCCAGAAGAAAATGAAATGACATATTCAACATATTGAAAGAGAAAAATATGGAGCCAAGAATACTTTATCCAGCAAGGCGGCATTCAGAATAGAAAGAGAGACAAAGGGTTTTATAAACAAAAACTAAAGGAGTTCATGATCACTAAACCAGACCTGCAAGAAATATTAAAGGAAACTCTTTGAATGGGAAAGAAGGACCAAAAACACCAAATCCTAGAAAGGAACCAACAAATCTCCAGAAACAATGACTTTAGAGGTAATACACTAGCACTAAATTCATATCTATCAATAATCTGAATGTAAATGGACTACATGCTCCAATGAAGAGGCATTGGGTATCAGAATGGATAAAAACAAGACTCATCTATATTCTGCCTTTGAGAGACTCACATTAGACCTAAAGACACTGACAGACTGAAAGTGAAGGGATAGAGAAATATTTATCAGGGTAATGGATGTCAAAAGAAAGCTGGAGTAGTCATACTTATATCAGACAAACTAGATTATAAACCAAGCACTGTGGCAAGAGATAAAGAAGGGCACTATACCATAATAAAAGGGTCTATCCAAAATGAAGATCTAACAATTGTAAATATTTATGACCCAACTTGAAAGCACCCAAATATATAAATCAGTTGATAACAGACAAAAGAAACTCATAGATACAGAGAGGGAGGGAGGCAAACCATAAGAGACTCTTAAGGACTGATAACAAACTAAGGGTAGATGGGGGTGGGGGAGAGGAGAAAGTGGGTGATGGGCAGGGAAGAAGGCACTTGTTGGGATTAGTGTTGTATGGAAACCAATTTGACAATAAATTATATTTAAGAAAAAACAAAAACAAAAACAACTCCAAAAAAAAGAAAGAAATGCATATATTAATATGATAATAGTAGAAGACTTTAATACCCCACTTACAACAATGGACTGATCATCTAAGCTGAAAATCAAAGAGGAACAATGGCTTTTAGTGGTGCACTGGACCAGATGGACTTATATTCAGAACATTTTATCCTAAAGCAGCAGAATACACATTCTTTTCAAGTGCACATGAGAAATTCTCCAGAATAGTATTCTCCAATAGTACTATTCTCCAGAATAGTATTCTCCAGAATACTTGGTTGAAAATCAGACTTCAACAAATACAGAAAGATTGAGATCATATCATTCATACTTTCTGACCACAATGTTATGAAATTTAAAGTCAACCACAAGAAGAAAAATTAGAAAGACCGCAAATACATGGAGGTTTATAAACATCCTACTGAAGAATGAATGGGTTAACCAGGAAATTATAAAAGAAATAAAAACATGCATGGAAACAAATGAAAGTGAGAATATGAGCATCCAAACCCTTTGGGATGCAACACAAGCAGTCATGGGAAAGAAGAATATAGTAATATAGGTATACATCAAGAAGCAAGAAAAGTCTCAAATAAACCTTACAGACAAAGAAGCAAGAAAAGGAGCAGCAAATGAAGTCTAAGGCCAGAAGAAGGGAAATAATAGAGATTAGAGCAGAAATAAGTGATACAAAAAGAACAACAAAAAGCCCCTAGAACAGATAAATTTTAAAAAAGGAGCTGGTACTCTGAAACAATTATTAAAATGATAACCCCTTAGCCAGACACATAAAAAAGAAAAAAGAAAGAACCCAAAAAATAAAATCATGAATGAAAGAAGAGAGATCACAACCAACACAAGAGAAATACAAACAATTACAAGAGAATACTATGAAAATTGTATGCCAACAGATTGGACAATCTGGAAGAAAGGGATAAATTCCTAGAAACATATGAACTACCAAAACTGAAACATGATGAAATAGAAAATTTTATCAGACCCATAACCAGCAAATAAATTGAATCAGTAATAAGAAATCTCCCAACAAACAAAAGTCTAAGGTCAGATGGCCCCCAAGGGGAATTCTCACAAACATTTTTTAAAGCGTTAATACCTTTTCTAGTCAAACTGTTCTGAAAAAATAGAAATGGAAAGAAAACTTCCAATCTCATTTTAAGAGGTCAGCATTGCCTTGATTCCAAAACTAGACAATACCCCACTTGAGAGGAGAATTACAAGCCACTATTCCTGATGAACATGAATTAAAACATTCTCAAAATGATACTAGCAAATCGAATTCAACAGTATATTAAAAGAATTACCACAACAAAATGCTATTTATTCCTGGGCTGCAAGGGAGGTTCAGTATTCACAAATCGATCAATATGATACACCACATTAATAAAAGAAAAGAACCATATGATCCAATCAGTAGATGTAGAAAAAGAAAACATTTGACAAAGTAAAACATCCATTCTTGATAAAAATCCCCAATAAAGGAGGGATAAAAGAAACATACCTCAATGTCATAAAGACCATATACAAAAGACCCACAGCTAATATAATCCTCAATTGGGAATAACTGAGAGATTTTCCTCTTCAGTCTGGAACAAAACAAGGATGTACACTCTCACCACTTTTATTTAACATACTACTGGAAGTGCCAGTCATAGTAGTCAGACAAGACAAAGAAATAAAAGTCACTAGATTGACAAAAAAGAACTCAAACATTTGCTATTCACAGACAACATGATAGTCTAAGTAGAAACCCTGAAAAATTCCACTAAAAATTTCTAGAACTGATACACGAATTCAGTGGAGTTGCAGGAAACTCAATCAATGGGCGGAAAGTTGTTACATTTCTATACACCAATATTGAAACAGCAGAGAGAGAAATCAAGGCATATGTCCCATTTATAATTGCACCAAAAAAATGTAAGATACCTAGAAATAAACCTAACCAGAGAGGTAAAAGATCTGTACTTTGAAGAGTATAGAACACTTATCAAAAATTGAAGAATACACAAAGAAATGGAAAAAAATATTCTAAGCTCTTGGATTGGAAGAACAGATATTGTTAACACATCTATACTACCCAACGCAATCTACATATTAATGTAATCCCTATAAAAATACTACCAGCGTTTTTCACAGATCTAGAATAATCCTAGTATTTGTATTGAGCCACAAAACTCCTGAATAGACAAAGTAATCTTGAAAAAGACAAAGCAAAACTGGAGGCATCACAATTCCAGATTCAAAGCTATATTACAAAGTTGTAGTAATTATGAAAGTATGGTAGTGGTAGAAAAAAACAGACACATAGATCAATGGAACAGAATAAAAAACCCAGAAATGGACCCACCACTATATGGTCAACTAACTTTCGACAAAGCAAAAAAGAATATCCAATGGAAAAAAAAGTCTCTTCAACAAATGGTGTTGGGAAAACTGGACAAGGACATTCAAAAGAATGAACTGGACCATTTTTTTTACACCATACACAAAAATCAATTCAAAATGGATGCAAGACCTAAATGGGAGACAGAGAACCATCAAAATTGTAGAGAACAGAGGCAGAGACTTCTTTGATATTGGCCACAGCAACTTCTTACTAGGCACGTCTCCAGAGGCAAGGGAAACAAAAGCAAAAATTAACTATTGAGACTTTTTCAAAATAAAAACTTCTGCACAATGAAGGAACCAATCAACAAAACTAAAAGACAAAGTACTGAATAGAGAAGATATTTGCAAATGTCATATTGGATGAAGGGTTAGTATCCAAAATCTATAAGGAACTTAGCAAACTAAACACCCGAAAAACAAAAAAATCCAGTTAAGTAATAAGCAGAAGACATGAATAAACATTTTTTCCCCAAAGAAGACATACATTTGGCTAACAGACACATGAAAAGATGCTCAACATCACTTATCATCAGGGAAATACAAATCAAAACCATCCTGAGGTATCAACTCACATCTATCAGAATGGGTAAACTTACCAACACACAAAAGAACAGATGTTGGTGAGGATGGGGAGAAAGGGATACCCTCTTACACTTTTGGTGGGAATGAAAACAGTTGCAGCCACTGTGGAAAACAGTATGGAAGTTCCTCAGAAAGTTAACAATAGAGCTACCTACAATCCAGCAATTGCACTACTAGGTATTTACCCAAAGGATACGATATTATTCATTTAAAGGGATATTTTCACTTCTATGATTATAACGGCATTATCAACTCTTGACAAAATATGGAAAGAGCCCAAATGTCCATCTTCTTACTAGAAATGTCTCAGGAAGCAAGGGAAACAAGAGTACAAATGAACTATGGGACTTTATCAGGATAAAAAGCATGTGCACAAGGGAGCCTGGGTGGCTCAATCGGTTAGGCATCCAGCTCTTGATTTTGGCTTAGGTCATGATTTCACGTTGGTGAGATTGAGCCCTGCATGGGGTTACTTGCTGACATTTGGAGCCTACATGGGATTCTCCCTCTCCCCCCCTCTCTCTCTGTTTATTCCCTGCTTGTTCAAGTGCTCTCTTTCTCAAAAAAAAAAAAAATTAAAAATTATCTGCACTGTGAAGGAAACAATCAACAAACCTAAAAGGCAACCTAAAGAATGGGAGAAGATATTTGCAAATGGCATATCAGATAAAGCGTTGGTATCTAAAATCTATAAATAACTTATCAAACTCAACCCCCCAAAAAGAAATAATCCAGCTAAGAAGTGGGAACTAATCATGAACAAACATTTCTCCAAAGAAGACATACAAGTGGATAAAAGACACATGAAAAAATGCTCAAAGTTACTCACCATCAGGGAAATACAAATCAAAACCACAATGTGATACCACCTCACACCTGTCACAATGGCTAAAATTAATAAGTCAGGAAAGAGCAGATGTTGGCAAGGATAAGGAGAAAGGGCAAGAAACACTCTTACACTGTTGATACGAATGCAAACTGGTGAAGCCACTCTGGAAAACCGTGTGGAGGTTTCTCAAAAAGGTAAAAATAGAACTACCCTATGACCCAGCAATTGCACTACAAGGTATGTATCCAAAGGGTACAAAAATACTGATTTGAAGGTGTGCATGGACCTCAATGTTTATAGCAGCACTATCAATAATAGGCAAATTATAGAAAGACCCCAAATGTCCACAAATGTCCGTCAAATTATGAATACATAAAGAAGATGTGGTGTGTGTGTGTGTGTGTGTGTGTGTGTGTATTGGAATATTACTCAGCCATAAAAATGAATAAAATCTTGCCATTTGCAAAGATGTGTTAGGAACTAAAGTATATTATGCTAAGTGAGATAAGTCAGAGAAAGATATTATATGAAAATTATATGATTTCACTCATATGTGGAATTTAAGAAATAAAAGAGATGAACATAGAGCAAAAGAGGAGAAAATAAAATAAGATAAAAACAGAGAGGGAGGAAAGCCAAGGAACTCTTAAATACAGAGAACAAACTGAGGGTTGCAGGACCAAGGGTAGGGGAATGGGCTAAATGGGTGAGGGGCATTAAGGTGGTCACTTGTGATGAGCACCGAGTGTTATATGTAAGTGAGGAATCACTAAATTCTACTCCTGAAACCCATACTACACCATATATTAACTAACTTGAATTTAAAGAAAATCCTGGAAAGAAAAAAACCACAACCAACCAAACAAAAATCTCCCAACAAACAAATCTCCAAGGCCGTATGGCTCCTAGGGGAATTTCCCCAAACATTTAGAACAGAGTTAATACCTATTCTTCTCAACTGTTCCAAAAAATAGAAATGGAAGGAAAACTTCCATACTCACTCTACTAGGCCAGCCATACCTTAATTCCAAAACCCAAAAGGACCCCACTGAAAAGGGTAATTACAGGTCAATATCCCTGACAAACAGATATAAAAATTCTCAACAAAATACTAGCAAATTGAATCCAATGGTACATTAAAAGAGTAATTCATCACAGTCAAGTGGGATTAATTCCTGGGCTGCAAGAGTGGTGGGCTGCAAGAATATTCACAAATCAATCAGTGTGATACACAATATTAATAAAAAAGAATAAGAACCATATGATCCTCTAAATACATTAAGAGAAAGCATTTTACACAGTATAACATCCATTCATTATGAGAGCCCTCAACAAAGTAAGGATAGAGGGAACAAAGGTCAGGTACGAAAGACATACTTATATCATCCTCAGGCCAAAGGCCACGTACGTAGATAGCTTATACCATCCTAGCATGGAAAAATAGAGCTTTTCTTCTGTGGTCAGGAACAAGACAAAGATGTCCATTCCCACTATTATTATTTAACATAGTAGGGGAAGTCCTAGCCTTAGCAATCAGACAACAAAAAGAAATGAAAGGCATCCAAATCGGCAAAGAAGTCAAACTTCCACTATTCACAGATGACATGATACTCTATGTAAAAAACCTGAAATATTCCACAAAAAAAAAATGTTTAGAACAGATATAGGATATCAGTATAATCTCTGGACAGAAAGTGAACATACATAAATCTGTTGTGTTTCTATACACCAATAATGAAGAAGCAGAAACACAAATCAAGGAATCAATCCCATTTACAATTGCACCAAAAAACATCAGATACTTAGGAATAAACCTAACAAAAAGGTAAAATATCTATATTCTTAAAACTATAGAACATTTATGAAAGAATTTAAACAGGATGCAAAGAAATGCAAGCACAGTCCATTCTCATAGATTTGGACAAAAATTTAACATGTCTATACTACCCAAAACAATCTAAACATTTAATGCAATTCATATCAATATACCAACAGCATTTTTCACAGAGCTAGAACAAACAAGCCTAAAATCTGTATCGAAACACAAAATAACTCAGATAGCCAAAGTAATCTTGAAAAGCAAAAGCAAAGGTGGAGGCACCACAATTCTTGACTTTAGCTTATATTACAAAACTGTACTCCTCAAGACAGTATAGTACTGGCATAAAAACATACACATATCCCAACGGAACAGAATAGAAAACCCAGAAATCAACCCACCTCTATATGGCCAACTAATCTTCTACCAATCAGGAAAGAATATCCAATGGAAAAAAGTCTCTTCAAGAAATCCTTTTTGGACAACTGGACAATGACATGAATAAGAATGAAACTGGACTACATTCTTACACCCTACACAAGAATAAATTCAAAATGGGTGAAATACCTAAATGGGACACAGGACACCATCAAAACCCTAGAAGGGAACATAGGCAGCAGCCTCTTGGTCCTTGGCCAGAGAAAATAGGTTACTAGACACATTTCCCGAGGCAAGGAAAACAAAAGCAAATATGAACTATTGGGGCTTCATCAAGATAAAAGCCTTCTGCTACAGCAACAATCAAAAAAACTAAAAGGCAACCCATGGAGTGGGAGAAGATATTTGCAAATGACATATCTGTTCAAAGGTTATGGAATTCAACACACACACACACACACACACACACACACACACACACACAATCCAGTGAAGAAATGGGCTGCCGTCATGAATAGAAATTTTTTCCAAAGAAGACATACAGATGGATAACAGACACATAAAAAGGTGCTTAACATTACTCAACATCAGGGAAATTAAAATCAAAAGTATGATGAGATACCACCTGACGCCTGTCAGAATGGCTAAAATTAACAACACAGGAAACAACATATGTTGGCAAGGATGGGGAGAAAGGGGCATCCTCTTCCACTATTGGTGGAAATGAAAAAAGGTGCAGCCACTGTGGAAAAAAGTACAGTGGTTCTTCAACACGTTAACAATAGAAGTACCATATGCTCCAGTAAGTGCACTGTTAGGTATTAACACAAAGGATACAAAAATACTGATTTACAGGGCCACATGCACCCCGATGTTTACAGCAACAATGACAACAATTATGAAGAGAGCCCAACTGTCCATCAACTGATGAATGGATAAAAAGGGTGTGGTGTATATGTAAACAATGGAGCATTACTCAGCCATTGAAAAGAATGAAATCTTGACATTTGGAAACACGTGGATGGAGCTAGAGTGTATTATGCTGAGTAAAACAAGTCAGTCAGAGGGGCAGAGGGGTGGGTGGCTCAAGTGGTTAAGCGTCTGACTCTTGATTTCAGGTCAGGTCATGATCTCAAGGTTCATGGGTTTGAGTCCCACATTGGGCTCTGCACTTAGAGGGTGAAGCCTGCTTGGGATTCTATCTCTCCTCTCTCTCTACTCCTCTTCCCACTCACACTCTCAGCCTCTCTCTCTCCCTCTTTCTCTCCCTCTCTCAAAATAAATAAATAAACATTCAAAAAATAAAAAAAAAAAAAAAATAAATAAGCCAGTCAGAGAAAGTAAAATACTATATGACTTCACTTGTATGTGGAATTTAAGAAACAAAACAAATGAAAATAAGGGAAGGAAATAAAAGAGAGAGAAGGAATCAAACCAAGAAACAGACTGTTAACTATAGAGAACAAACTGAGGGTTGCTGGGGGGGGAGGTGAGTAGGGGGGTAGGCTAAATTGGTGAAGGGTATTAAGGAGGGTGCTTGTTGTGATGAGCACTGGGTGTTATATGTTAGTGGTGGATCACTAAATTCTACTGCTGAAAGAAATATTACACTATATGTTAAGTAATAAGAATTTAAATAATGAATCATGAAAAAATATATTTTGAAGCTACATTAATGAAGGGAGTATAGTACTGGCATAAGGCTGGTATATGTACCAATGGAAGTGAATAAAGAGTCCTAAATAAGTCCATGCATATATGGTCCATTAATCTTTGACAGGGGTGCCAAGAGCTCACAATGGGAAAATGGCAATCTTTTCAACAAATAGTCTTGGGAAAACTGGATATCCACCATATAGAAGGAATGAAACTTGGTACTTATCATATACACAAATGTCAACTCAAAATAGATTAAAAACCTAAATATAATACCTGAAACTGTAAAACTTCCAGAAGAAATCATAGGAAATATAGAGGAAAACAATCGTGATATTGGCATTGGCAATGATTTGATGGATAGGGCACCAAAAGCACAGGCAACAAAACGCAGAACGAACAAGTGGAGCTATATCAAACTAATAATCTTCTGCACGGGAAGAGAGTGAACATACAGAGTGAACATACAAAACTACAGATTGGGTGAAAATGTTTGAAAATTGTAGATTTGATAAGATATTAATTTCATAAATGTATAAGGAATTCATACTACTCAATAACAAAAAATCTAGGAACCCAATTTGAAAATGAGCCAAGTACTTTTTTAGACATTTATCCAAAGAAGACTTGCAAATGACCAACAGATATATGGGGGAAAAGTGCTCATTGTCACTAATCATCAGGGAAACGGAAATGAAAACCTCAATAAGATATCACCAACTCCCTGTCCAGATGAATATTATCAGCAAAACAAAGCAAAAGACTGCAAGTGTTGGTAAGAATGCGGAGAAGGTGGAATCTTTTACACACGATGGGTAGGAATACAAAATGATGCAGCCACTATGGAAAATAGTATGGAGGCTCCTCAAAAAATAAAGATAGAACTTCCAGCAACCATACAACATATACTTCTAGGTACTTATGCAACAAGATTGAAATCAGGATATCAAAACGATATCTGGACTCCCATGTTCATTGCAGCACTATTCATAATGACTAAGACGTGGAAACAGCCTTAATTTCTAGTGACAGATGAATGGATTAAGAAAATGTGGCATATGCACACAATGGAATACTATTCAGCCCTACAAAGGAGATTCTACAATATATGACAGCACAGATTGATGTTGTGGACATTCTATTCAGTGAAATAAGCCAAACGCAGAAAGACAAAAACTGCATAATTCCACTTATAGGAGGTATCTAAAGAGTCAAACTCATAAAATCAAAGACTGGAATGATTGTTACCAGGATATGGGCAGGGGGTAAGGGAAATGCAGAGTTATTAATAAGGCAGCATAAAGTTTCAGTTAAGCAAGATGAATAAGCTCTGAAGATCTATTGCACAACATTGCACCTATATTCAACAACAATGTAGTGTACTCTTAAATTATGTTGAAGATAGATCATTATGCTTACCACAGTAAAGTATCAATGTATGAAAAGAAATATTACCAAACAACCACAATCGTTCCATTAAATACAAGCATAGCAGGTACTTCTTAACTTATTTGTTGGGGCAATCATTACCATAATACCAAAACTAAATAAATAAATTACCAGAGTTGTATTTTCATTTTCATTTGTTTCCATATATTTTTTTAAATTTCTTCTCTAATTGCCTGGTTGACCCATGCATTTATTATTAGGATGTTTTTTAACCACCTTGCTTTTGGAGGTTTTCCAGACTTTTTTCCTATGGTTGATTTCAAGTTTCATAGCATTGTGATCTGAAACTGTGCACGGTATGATTTCAATTCTTTTATCCTTATTAAGGTCTGTTTTATGTTCCAGTATATGATCTATCTTGGAGAATGTCCCACGTACACCTGAGAAGAAACTATATTCCATTGTTTTGGGATTCAGAGTTCTAAATGTATCTATCAAGTCCATCTGAACCAATGTATCATTCAGGGCCCTTGTTTCTTTATTGATTCTCTGTCTAGATGATGTATACATTGTTGAAAGTGGAGTATTAAAGTCCCCTGCAATTACCACATTCTTTTTTTTTTTTTTTTTTTTTTTTTTTTTGCAATTACCACATTCTTATCAATAAGGTTGCTTATGTTTGTGATTAATTGTTTTATATATTTGGGCGCTTCCGAATTCAGTGCATAGACATTTATAACTGTTAGCTCTTCCTGATGGATAGACCCTGTAATTATTATATAATGCCCTTCTTCATCTCTTGTTAGAGCCTTTAATTTAAAGTCTAGTTCGTCTGATATATGTATGGTTACTCCAGCTTTCTTTTGACTTCCAAGCATGATAGCTAGTTCTCCATCCTCTCACTTTCAATCTGAAGCTGTCCTCAGGTCTAAAATGAGTCTCTTGTAGACAGCAAATAGATGGGTCTTGTTTTTTTTATCCATTCTGATACCCTATGTCTTTTGATTGGAGTATTTAGTCCATTTGCATTCAGTGTTACTATTGAAAGATATGGGTTTAGGGTCATTGTGATATCTGTAGGTTTCATGCTTGTAGTGGTGTGATGCCAGTAACATGTCTGTGTAAGAGAGTCCTCATTTATACCCCCCTTTTAAATAATAGTAATAAGAAATTGGACATCCATACAGGAACAAAAGTGTCGTGGTGGGTTTTGGAACATAATACCTTACTGCACACGACCTAAAAAATAGTCTCACTCACTTGTGCAATCAGTAAGAGACTCACTTCCACACAGGCTACAGAAGTAGCAATGACAATGAAATTGCCTAGACCCCTCTTGCCACTTTTGGGCAAAATTTGGGTGAGTATTGAACAGGGAAAACACTCATGTATGAGATAACATGCAGCAGTTCAGGTTTCTTGAAGGAAGACTCTATCACACAGTTGGAGAAAAAAAGGTTTCTTTCTTTCTTTTTTCTCTTTTTTCTTCTTTATTATTTTTTCTTCTAAATTTACATCCAAGTTAGTTAGCATATAGTGCAACAATGATTTCAGGAGTAGATTCCTTAATGCCCTTTACCCATTTAGCACATCCCCCCTCCCACAACCCCTCCAGTAACCCTCTGTTGCTCTCCCTATTTAAAAGTCTCTTATGTTTTGTCCCTCTCCCTGTTTTTATATATATTTTTTGCTTCCCTTCCCTTCCCTTATGTTTATCTGTTTTGTATCTTAAAGTCCTCATATGAGTGAAGTCATATGATATTTGTCTTTCTCTGACTAATTTCGGTTAGAAATCAAAACCACAATT
Source organism: Panthera pardus (assembly GCF_024362965.1). Taxonomy (NCBI): domain Eukaryota; kingdom Metazoa; phylum Chordata; class Mammalia; order Carnivora; family Felidae; genus Panthera; species Panthera pardus. Next base: position 6,186 of record NW_026526840.1, on the reverse strand, counting down.
AGATACCACCTCACACTTTCAGAATGGCTAACATTAACAACTCAGGCAACAGCAGATGTTGTTGGTGAAGATGTGGAGAAAAAGGATCTCTTTTGCACTGCTGGTAGGAATGCAAAATGGTGCAACCACTCTAGAAAACAGTATGAAGGTTCCTCAAAAATTTTAAAATAGAACTACCTTATGACCCAGCAATTTCACTACTAGGTACTTATCCAAGGGATACAGGTATGCTGTTTTAAAGGGGCGCATATACTCTAATGTTTATAACAGCACTATCAACAATAGCCAAAGTATGGATAGAGCCCAAATGTCCATCGATAGTTGAATGGATAAAGAAGATATGGTATACACACACACACACACACACACACACACAAACACACACACACACACACACACACACACACACACAATGGAGTATTACTCAGCAATCAAAAGGAATGAAATCTTGCCATTGGCAACTACGTGGCTGGAACTAGAGGGTATTATGCTAAGAAAAGTTGTTGTTGTTGTTGTTGTTGTTGTTGTTGTTGTTGTTGTAATATGACTTTGGTTGCTGTTGAGGTGGTAGGAGAAGATTTCCAGGCACCAACCCACCCTCAAGAAACACTGAACAGATCTGATTTATCTGGTGTAGGCAACCTCCCCCACAGGAAAAAAGAAAACTGGTGAGTGGGTGCTTGGCTACCTCAGCTAGACATAATATAACTGAAGAAACACTCTTCCATTCACAAGCACTCAGAGTATTAATGTGAAAGCTCCCCACTGGGAAGGAGGGAGAATATTGGTAAAGAAGCAGATAAGTATCTCAAAGGGCACTAAAGGGATTGTGCTCAGCAGGAAGTCCACCCATGAAGCACTGGGAGTACCACCCCTGAGGATCAGGGTCCGTGGACACACCCAATACACAAAAGTGCTAACCCACACGTCCCCCTACTCTGCTGCCAGCTCTGTATGTGCTCTCAAGTGTATCCATGATATCAAGCTCTGGTATGCAGGGGGCACACTAGGAAAACAAACCTTGGTTGCTGGACAATGGAGAAGCCATAAACGTGAGCTCTAGCTCCATCTTTGGGAAAACAATAGCCTGCATGGCAAATTGCAAGAGTCAGAGAAGACATAAAAACTTTAAAAAATTGAACATGAGAAAGCAAGAAAAGTAGATCAGGCACACCTTCATAAACACCAAGGGAATGTCAGATAACAACAATAAAATAGGACATAACACCACATCTGCTGGAGGCAAGGAGGAAAACATTATGGATGTATCTGCTACTTGAAAGGCAAGGGAATTAACACATAAATACAAGGAAAATAAAAAATCAAGGAACGTGGTATCACAAAAAGAAAATAATGATTTTCCAGCAATGGAGCTCAAAAGCACAGAATATAGCAACCTAACTGGTAAAGGATCCAAACTGACAGGTATGAAGAAGCTCAACAACTTACAGATAAAAGTTAGAAACACAATTCAATGAATCAAGAGTAAAATACATGAACAACATGAATTCTTTACCAAGAGATTGAACGAAAAGGAACCAAACAGAAACGCTGTAGCTGAAGAATTCAATGAATTAGGTGAAAGAGGCAATAGACAACATGAGTAGCAGAGCAGACCAGATGAAAGAAAGAATGAGTGACTGGAGGGACTGAATTTTGAAATAACAGAATCAGAAGAGAATAAAGAACAGAGATTTAAAAAGAGCAAAGAAAGCCTATGTGAGCGATGGGAAACCATAACAAAGACAAATATAAGAATAATCAGGATACCAGAAGGAGAAGAGAGGGAGAAATAGGCAAAGAGGTTATTTAAGGAAATAATATGGGAGAGCTACTCAAAACTAGGGAAGAACATGATAGATGTCCACAAAACTAACAGAACACCCTATTATATCAGTGCTAAAAGACCTTCTACAATACACATTATAATAAAACTGTCAAAGTTAGGTGACCAAAAAGAGACCTTAAAGGCATCAAAGAAAGAAGAAAAACACCTCCAAAGTAACCTCTGTTCCATCAGACTTCTCAGCAGAAAACCTACAGGCCAGGAGAAACTGGAATGACATATGCGACCGATGAATGGATAAAAGAAATGTGATATATGTGACACACACACACACACACACACACACAGGAATATTGTTCAGTCATGAAGAAAAATGAAACCTTGCCATTTGCAATGACACAGATGGAGCTAGAGAATATTATGCTAAGTAAAGTAAATCAGTCAGAGAAAGACAAACACCATATGATTTCACTCATAGGTGGAATTTAAGAAACACAGCAAATAAGGAAATGGCAAAAGAAAAAAAAAAGAGAGAGAGATGGAGGCAAACCAAGAAATATTCTTAACCGTAGAGAACAAACTAATGGTTACCAGAGGGGAGATGGGTGGGGGGATGGGTTTTAAGGGGTGCACTTGTGATGAGCACTGGATGTTGTATGTAAGTGTTGAATCACTAAATTGTACACATGAAACTAATATTATGCTCTATGTTAACTAACCAGAATTTAAATAAAAACAAAAAAAATGACAAGCCAGGAATACTTCATCTGGCAAACTTCTACAGACATGAATGAGAAATTAATGTTTTCCCAGACAAACAAAGCTTGAGGGAGTTTATGACTACAGACCCACCTTGCTAGAAATGCTGAAAAGAGTCCTTCAAGCTGAAATGGAAAGATACTAACCAACAACACAAAATTCACAAAAAATATACAACACACTAGTAAAGGTGAAAAAAGACAGACTTAAAAAACTGAAATTCTATATTAGTATGGTGAGTTAACCACTCAACTATGGTACAGAGTAAGTTGGTACTTACTCAACTAAGGAACAGAGTAGTTAAAATAACTACACCTATCATAAGTTGTTAACCAATACACAACAGGAAAATGGTGAATTGTGACATCAATATTATGAAAAGAAGGAGTAAAGGATGGAGCCTTTATAAGTGAACAAAGAGAAGTTGCTGTCAGCATAAAATGGAATGTTTTATCTATGAAATGTTTTACGTAGCCCTCATGGTAACCACAAGGCAAAAATCTAGTACATTTGTGAAACATGTAAAAAGAGGAAATAGAGCATACCACCATGGAAAACCACCAATTTACAAAGGTAGGCAGAAATAGAGTGAAAAAGAAGCAATGGGAATAGTATACAAGCAGAAAGCAATTAATACATCAGCATTAAAATGACATATCAGATAAAGGGTTAGTATCCAAAATTTACAAAGAACTTATCAAACTCAACACCCAAAAAACAAATAATCCAGTGAAGAAATGGGCAAAAGACATGAATAGACACTTCTCCCAAGAAGACACCCAGGCGGGCAACCGACACATGAAAAAATGCTCAACATCACTCATCATCAGGGAAATACAAATCAAAACCACAATGAGATACCACCTTACACCTGTCAGAATGGCTAACATTAACAACTCAGGCAACAACAGATGTTGGCGAGGATGCGGAGAAAGAGGATCTGTTTTGCATTGTTGGTGGGAATGCAAGCTGGTGCAGCCACTCTGGAAAACAGTGTGGGGGTTCTTCGAAAAATTAAAACTAGAACTACCCTATGACCCAGCAATTGCCCTACTAGGCATTTATCCAAGGGATACAGGTGTGCCGTTTTGAAGGGACATATGCACCCCCATGTTTATAGCACCACTATCAATAATAGCCAAAGTATGGAAAGAGCCCAAATGTCCATCGATGTGGATGAATGGATAAAGAAAATGTGGCATACACACACACACACACACACACACACACACACACAATGGAATATTACTCAGCAATCAAAAATATGAAATCTTGCCATTTGCAACTACGTGGATGGAACCGGAGGGCATTATGCTAAGTGAAATTAGAGAAAGACAAAAATCATATGACTCCCACTCATATGAGGAGTTTAAGAGACACAAGAGATGAACGTAAGGGAAGGGAAACAAAAATAATATAAAAACAGGGAGGGGGACAAAACAAAAGAGACTCATAAATATGGAGAACAAACTGAGGGTTGCTGGAGGGGTTGTGGGAGGGGGGATGGGCTAAATGGGTAAGGGGCATCAAGGATTCTACTGGAATCATTGCTTCACTATATACTAACTAATTTGGATGTAAATTATAAAAAAATAAAAAATAAAGTTAAATAAAAAAACACATCAGCATTAATAAGACTTTGCATATCAATAATTATTCTAAATGTAAATGGATTCACTTAACCAGTAGCAGCAGAACATTCTTCTCAAATGCACATAGAACATTCTCTAGGATAGATTATATGATAGGACCCATAAAACGTCTTGGAGAATTTACAAAGATTGAAATCATGTCAGATATCTCTCCCAACCACAATGGTATGAAGCTAGAAATAGGAAAAAATGAGGAAAGCTGAAAAATCTGCAAACGTGCAAATTAAACAACACAACCCTGAAAAAGCAGTGAGTCAGAGAAGAAATCGAAAAGGATATCGAAGAATATCTCAAACAGTGTAAAATGGAAGCACAATATACTAAAACCTACTGGGTGCTGCCAAAACGGTACTGACAGAAGAATATAATTTATAGCGATAAATGGATGTATTAAGAAAAGAAAAAGCTCACAAACAAAAAACCTAACTTTACACCTCAAGTAACTAGAAATGGAAGAGCAAACTAAACCCACAATTAGCAGAAGGAAGGGAAAAATTAGGGTCACAGCAGAAATAAACAAAATAAGACCAGAAAACAATAGAAAAGATCAGTGAAGCTAACAGCTGCTTTGCCAAAATGATTAGCAACAATGTCAAACCTTTAGTGAGATCAACTAAGAAAAAAAAGGAGGATGGCTCCAATAAATGTAATTAGAAATGACAGAGGAAAAGTTACCACTAACACTGCAGAAATACATAGGGTCGTAAGGGACTACTATGAACAACTATACACCAACAAATTAGGTAACCTTGAAGAAATAAAGAAGATTTTAGAATCACACAACCTACTAGACTAAACCAGGAAGAATTAGGAAGTCTAAAAATACCAATAATGAGCTAAAAAGTCTGAACCAGTAATCAAGGACCTCCCAACACAGGTAACTCCAGGAACAGGCAATTTCACTGGTAAGTTTTTCAAAACAGTTAAAGAGTAATTGACACCAATCCTTCTCAAACTCTTTTAAAAATTAAAGGGCAGGCAACACTAGGAGGAAAACTACAAAATTCACCAATCAGGAAAATGCAAATAAAAATTACAGTGAGGCACCTCTTAGGATGGTTACTATTAAAAAAAAAAAAAACAGACAACAAATGTCGATGAGGTTGTGGAGATACTGGGCCTCTGTACATTGCAGGTAGGAATGCAAAATGGTACAGCAGCTATGGAAAACAGTATGGAGGTTCTTCAAAAAATTAAAAAAAAATTGAACTACCATACGATCCAGCAACCCCAATTCTGGGTATTTATCGAAAATAATTAAAAACAGGGTGTTGAAAAGATATTAGTACTCTTTTTTTTTCATTGCAGCACTATTCGCAGTAGCCAAAATGTAGAAAACAACCTATACATCCATTGGAGAGATGAATGGGAAAAAAATGTGGTATAAACATACATAGAGTATGATGCAGCCTTATAAAGAGGAAAACTTGCAATATGCATCCACAGGGATGAAACTGGAGGACATTATACTAAGTGAAATAAATTATTCACAAGAGAGCAAATACACATGATTGCTCTATATGCAATGTTAAAAAAATCAAACTAATGAAAGTAGACACATAGAACAATGTAATATAATAGAAACCCCAGAACTAAACCCACAAAAATATGGCCAACTGATCTTTGGCAAAGCAGGAAACAATATCCAATGGAAAAAGACAGTCTCTGTAATAAATGGTGCTGAGAGAACTGGACAGCAACATGCAGAAGGATGAAACTAGACCACTTTCTTACACCATTCACAAAAACAAACTCAAAATGTATAAAGGCCCTGAATGTGAGACAGGAAACCATCAAATTCCTCGAGGAGAAAGAAGGAAAAAAAACTCTCTGACCTCAGCTGCAGCAGGTTCTTACTTGACATATCCCCAAAGGCAAGAGAATTGAAAGCAAAAATAAACTATTGGGACCTCATGAAGATAAAAAGCTTCTGCACAGCAAAGGAAACAATCAACCAAACTAAAAGGCAACAGATGGAATGGGAAAAGA